>NC_133458.1:32313622-32616653 GCF_048565385.1 Saimiri boliviensis
TGAAGACTGCAGCAGGAAGATTGCTTGCTTTGGGGAGGTAGAGGCTGCAGTGAACTGTGATCACACTGCTTCAGTGAGCTGTGATCTTGCCACTGCACTCCAGCCAGGGCAGCAGAGCAAGACTCCATCTCAAAACCAAGTAACAAATATATCAATATGCCAAAAATATAACGCAGATAGCAAACTATGATAACATTTGTGAGAAATACTATATGCTAATTGTTGCAACAAAAATGACTTCATAATACAAAAATCTTGAAAAATAAATTCAAATGCTTAATTGCACTAAAAATCAAGAAATGCAAATCAAAACAATATATTGGTATATGAAATAAGGGAAGACTGAAAAGAATATTTTTTTCTGGAAATAGATTTAAAAGGCTCCTTTGATATTATTGTTAGGAGTTCAGCTTTTCTGGGAAGTTATTTAGTGGCACAAATAATTTTTTTCCTCTTTGTGCCAGATTTTCCTCTTTTTTGAACTGTGAAAAATTGGGCATCACCGTAATGTCAAAAAATACCATTTAAGCACAGGCACAGTGGCTCACGCCTGTAATATCAGCCCTTTGGGAGGCCAAGGCAGGCGGATCACAAGGTCAAGAAATCAAGACCATCCTGGCCAAAATGGTGAAACCCTGCCTCTACTAAAAAATACAAAAAGTAGCTGGGCATGGTGGCACACACCTGTAGTCCCAGCTACTTGGCAGGCTGAGGCAGGAGAATTGCTTGAACCAGGGAGGCAGAGGTTGCAGTGAGCCGAGATCCCGCCACTGCACTTCAGCCTGGTGCCTGGCAACAGAACAAGACTCTGTCTCAAAAAAAAAAAAAAAAAAAAAATACCATTTAAAAAGAATGGGAACAACCATAATGTCCTCAAATACTGACTGATAAATTACTGATTATCAAAAAAAGGAATATAATGTAGCCTTCAAAGATCATGTTTTATAATAATATCTAAGTACATTCTATTTACTGTACATGAAAAAGAAAGACTTGTATTAACGATCTGACTTCATTTTACTATGTCTGCATTTATTTAACATGCAAATTTCATTAATCTGTTACTTTGTTCAGGGCACAATGATGAGAGCTGGGAAAACAGCAGTAAGCTATACAGTGCCTTCAAAGATCACACACACACACACACACACACACACACACGTGTGCCAGAAATTACAGGCAGAGCCAATCAGACTGCTAACAGTGATTATCTGGTTGATGACATGTTGGTATCTTTATTTCCATTTTTGAACTCATCTATAGTTTCCAGAGTTTGATGGGGAGCATGTATCAATTCATATTCAGACTAAAGCATAAACACAATTTTGTAACATGTCACTCATTTTACTCTATGCATAGATGAGGCGAGACCCTACCAAAATGAAAGTGGTTTCCTTAGGCAGCTTGAGAAAATCATTCTCGTTATATCGTAGTGTTAACGATAGTCTTCACAACATGCCGCTGAGTCTCTAGACAAAGGAGGGAAACATAAAGGAAGAGTGCACTATTTTCTGGCATTTCCATTTTGCAACTAAGAGAGGCATTATTTTAAAACCTAGTCAAATATTACCAGGGAGACTTGATAACAAAAATAGGAGAAACCGTCTATACCTACTGTATTACTAATTCCTAGCTGCTCAAAATTTGTACAAAATTACTTAATTCAACATCTATTCAATAAATTGCAATACTGTGTAAGTTCTATCATTTTTAATTATGCTAAAAATTCCATTTAAAGATGTAACTAGTTTAAATATGTTTATAATTATCATTGAAAAATCTTTTTTTATGCCATTAGGTTTCTAGGTATATGAATAATTCAAGAAAATCACTGTCAATTTAAATTAACATCATATAAAATAAGCCTTCTACATCCTTATAAGCTTTACATTAAGAATAATGTATTATTTAATATGCCTTTGGTAATGAGAAGGTTAATTTGTGTTACACCTTTATAGATGAATAGAAGTTCAAGTTAATATTAAAATATTTGACAGGACCTTCCTGCTGCTGCTTTTGTTTTGAATTAGGCCATGAATTTAATGGTCAAATTTTGCTACCTACTTAAATAGACATCAAAATTATGCTACAGAGAAAATAACACTTGAAATAACCAAGGAAATTTAAATTTCTACTGGCAGTAGGGCATGTAAGACTTACAGAACTAAGGTAATTGATATATACCATTGTCTTCAGGTTAGTGATTTTGGATTTGATAGGCAGAAAATAATCCATATAATAGATCTTATTTGTAACATTCAAGTTTTTCTATTTCATTCACTTCGAGCAAATGTAATTTGTATACTTTGAATTTGTTTATTCCTTCATCTGAAATTCATTTGAAATTGTTTTTCAGAAGTAAAAAGGGATGAATTTGGAGCTTGGGAATGCTAAAGAAACTTACTGCAAGATAGCTTTAGACTTCAACAGCTTGAAACGTTGACTTTGTATCAGATGCATAAGGTTTGAGCCTTGAGTGTGATGGAGACTGTCAGAATGCTAACTAGTAGCTATTTATAGATCTTTAAAGAGCAACAACTTTTCATCTATATACATATATATGTATATAGTATTTATATGATGTATATAGTATCAAAAGACATATATTTATTTTTTTGTTTTAAAACGGTTTCACTCTATCACCCAAGTTGGAGTGCAGTGGCCGATCTTGGGTCACCACAGCCTCTGCTGCCTCCTGGGTTCAACCGATTCTTCTGCCTCAGCCTCCCAAGTAGTTGGAATTACAGGCACCTGTCACCATGACCAGCTAATGTTTGTATTTTTAATAGAGACGTGGTTTCACCATGTTGGCCAGGATGGTCTCTATCTCTTGACTTCGTGATCTGGCTGCCTCGGCCTCCCAAAGTGCTGGGATTACAGGTATGAGCCACCACACCTGGCCTATATACATATATTTCTATGCCTTTTGTGAAAACTGCCGTCTACATACTATATATTGCACTATATATACATGGTATTCATCAAAAAGCTAAAAACCAGAAATGAATTCAGATGAGTTTATGGACGTTTGATTCCAAAGTTTCAGTCTCCATGAAAATTTTTTTAGGCAATAAATTTTACTAAATCATTACATGATTCATTGAAAAAGGTCTTCTGTTTATTCATTCAATGTATGTGCATGAATATATGCTGTGTAATAATCCATGATCCACTATGATTATCAAGAACATATTGAGCATCTCTATATGTGTAAGATTCTGGATAAGAAAGGAAACATCCATTATGCCAGGATGTTCTTGTAACAGAGAAGTCAGATGGACTCAGATATCTTATTGGCGTTAACTGGCGTTAACTTATCCTGTGATCTACTATAAATGACTTCATATCCTTGGGCTACATTTTTTTAAACTCAAGTATACAGATGTTTCCCATCTTTTAAAGTATAATTAAACACCTTTCTTGTGTAATGAACTTTTATAAGAATTGAGATGCTCTTCTGAAGGATTATACTTGTTTTTAATAAAATTAATATAATGCATTTTCATTAAGGTTAGCAGAAAGCTCCTCTTGAGATTTTAGAAATTTTTATTAATTCAAATGCAAATGTATTTGGCCTTTAAATTTCCTTCACAATTTAAATCAAAATAACAGAGATTATCTGTAATCTTGTTTTAAATTGCAGACTGCTTTTCTCTTATATTTAGGTTGGTGCAAAAGTAATTGCAGTTTTTACCACTTTTGATGGCACCAACCTAATAGTAGTACAAAGAAGCAAAATAAATATTGTATAGATGTGTATCATTATATTAGGAAAAAAACACTAGTATTAAAAGGATTAGTTTGCTTAATACAGATTTTATTTTAAATAAGCAAATTCAGAAGTATTCTAATTTAATTTGATGGTTGCTCATTGTCTTTTCAGACATTCTTTATATATTTCTTACCACACAAGAAAATTAATGAGACGTGTCTCTGGCCCCTTAAAGTATTTATTTTTAATTTCTGATTCTCTCCAACAAGTCACTCTCTTCTTTCATGACCTTTTCTCAGACAAGAGAGACTATTTGGTTAAAATGAATCAAATTAAAACAATGTGAGAAACTGTAATAATCTTTTCCAATTCTTATTCATTGTTTAGATGTGAAATTCCTCAGGTATTTGTCCTTGAAGTGGTTATTTGTAACATGGAAACTTTAGGGAAGAAATCAATTGAGAATATGTACAGTTTTCCTCAAAATTTTTATAAAGAAGAGAAAGATGTATTCATGTAGTACAAGGGAAGTGGTCTCCATTTTTTTATTAATTTCATCAATGCAAATTGCATACCTAACACTCTGGGGGCAGCAGAGAAATTGATATTTATGAAAGTCTTCAGGGGCTTAAATGATTTTTAAATGTCAGCATACTAGTAATAAAATTTCCTCATTCTCCCTCTTTAGATATCTGGTGGAGGGGTGGGGGACAATTTAGTTGAATGTAGAAGGAAGTGTATTTGAGTTCCATTTTTTTAATGATTATACTTTTCCTGTAAGAAGGCAATAAAGAGTTGCAATAGAAGTGTGAAGGTTAAAGCCACTGCTTAGTCTGTTGACTTTCTTTTTGTCGTTGTTACTATTTGTGGCAAACACTATTGGTTGACTGATCCAATAGCCATACACAGCCCCTGCTGTCTAGTGACATTTCAGCCAATGATGACCATGTAATATATTTCTGGGTCAGAGATAGAAGTTGCTATCTGTGAGGTTTGCTTCCCTGATAAAAATGAGAGACATTAAGCTGGCACCCAGCTCTAACCCTCTAACCTTCATGCCTTTCATTCCTTCCTGATTTTTCCTGCTTGGAATGCAGAGGTTGGTAACCAGAGATACAACATCATTTTACAATCACGAAGCAGTAAGAATGCATACACAAACTTCACCCTGAAGATAGTGAAGTATAAATGGTTTACAATAGCCTGAATCCCCGATAGAGCCTTTGAGAAGCTGAACTAAATTCCCACCTCTGGACTTTTTGTTGTGTATCAAAAATGAAATCCTGCTTGCTTAAACTTTCTTTAAACTACTTTTGTTTTCTGTTTTTGCAGCAGAATCCATTCCTAATCAATTTACAATTTTAAACTCTTCTGTTAATTGCCATCGAGGCTTCTGATGTACCACACACTGTACTAAATACTTTACATATAGTAATTGATTTAATCCACGTGACAGCCATGAGGAAAGTAATATTTTATTACAGATAACAGGCTGGCATACAGGATGGATGGACTCTGGATTTCTGTGGACTAGATGGAGTTATCAAATGAAGAAAGTGAAGCTCAGAAATATTAAGCAACTGTGTATAAGTAGTAAGTAGTAGTAGTAGGCTTCAAATGTCATGTTTATTACCAAATTTCCTGACTTTATGATTTTTGTGACTATAAAAAGTTCATTTTTATTCATATTTGATTTATTGTGAGGCTGATATTACTTTCAAATGCATTTGTCATTATGTATTTCACCAACTGTTAGGACATTACTATTATTAAAAATGAAGCATAACTTCATTTATTCTTTCCTTTCTGTCATTTGTCATTCCTACATTTGATAGATGTACCTGAAAGTGACAGGGAGAATGGAACCAACTTGGAAAACAGTCTTCAGGATATTATCCAGGAGAACTTTCCCAACCTAGCAAGGCAGGCCAACATTCTAATTCAGGAAATACAGAGAACACCACAAAGATACTCCTTGAGAAGAGCAAACCCAAGACACATAATTGTCAGATTCACCAAGGTTGAAATGAAGGAAAAAATGTTAAGGGTAGCTGAAGAGAAAGACTGGGTTACCCACAAAGGGAAGCCCATCGAACTAAGAGTGGATCTCTCTGCAGAAACCCTACAAGCCAAAAGAGTGGGGGCCAATTGTCGACATTCTTAAAGAAAAGAATTTCAACCCAGAATTTCATATTCAGCCAAACTAAGCTTCATAAGTGAAGGAGAAATAAAATCCTTTACATACCAGCAAATGCTAAGAGATTTTGTCACCACCAGGCCTGCCTTACAAGAGCTCCTGAAGGAAGCACTAAATATGGAAAGAAACAACCTATACCAGCCACTGCAAAAACATACCAACTTGTAACAACCCTCAACACTATGAAGAAACTGCATCAACTAATGGACAAAATAACCAGCTGGCATCATAATGACAGGAACAGATTCACACTTAATATTAACCTTAAATGTAAATGGGCTAAATGTCCCAATTAAAAGACACAGATTGGCAAATTGGATAAAGAGTCAAGACCCGTCAGTATGCTGTATTCAGAAACCCATCTCACATGCAGAGACAGACATAGGCTCAAAATAAATGGATGTAGAAATATTTACTAAACAAATGGAAAGCAAAAAAAAAAAGGGGGGGGTGGGGGGTGTTGCAATCCTAGTTTCTGAATAAACAGATTTTAAACTAACAAAGATCAAAAGGACAAATAAGGGCATTACATAATGGTAAAAGGATCAATGCAACAAAAACAGCTAACTATCCTAAATATATATGCACCCCATACAGGAGCATGCAGATTCATAAAGCAAGTTCTTAGAGACCTGCAAAGCAACTTAGACTTCCACACAATAATAGTGGGAGATTTTAACACCCCACTGTCAATATTAGAACAATGAAACAGAAAATTAACAAGGATGTTCAGGACTTGAACTCAGTTCTGAACCAAGCAGACCTAATAGACATCTAAAGAACTCTCCACCCAAAATGAACAGAATATATGTTCTTCTCAACACCAATCACACTTACTCTAAAATTGAACACATGTTTGGGAGTAAAAAAACTCCTCAGCAAATGCAAAAGAATGGAAATCATAACAAACAGTCTCTCAGACCGCAATACAATCAAAGTGGAACTCAGGATTAGAAACTTCCTCCAAATCACACAACTACATGGAAACTGAACAACCTACTTCTGAATGACTGTTGGGTAGATAACAAAATTAAGGCAGAAATAAGTTCTTTGAAACCAATGAGAACAAAAACACAACATATGAGAATCTCTGGGGCACAGCAAAACCTGTGTTTTTTAGAAGGAAATTTATAGCACTAAATGCCCACAAGAGAAAGCAAGAAAGATCTGAAATCAACACCTTAACATCACATTAAAAGAACTAGAGAAACAGGAGCAAACAAATTAGAAAGCTAGCAGAACACAAGAAATAACTTAAGATCAGAGCAGAACTGAAGGAGATAGAGACACAAAAAAAAAACCTTCAAAAAATTAATGAATCCAGTATCTGGTTTTTTGAAAAATCAACAAAATAGATAGACCAGTAGCCAGACTAGTAAGAAAAGAGTGAAGAATAAAATTGATGCAATAAAAAGTGATAAAGGGGGAGATATCACCACTGATCCCACAGAAATACAAACTACCATCAACGAATATCATAAACACCTCCATACAAATAAACTAGAAAATCTAGAAGAAATGGATAAATTCCTGGACACATACACCCTCCCAAGTCTAAACCAAGAAGAAGTTGAATCCCTGAATAGACCAGTAACAAGTTCTGAAATTACAGCAATAATTAATAGCCTACCAACCCAAAAAAGTCCAAGGCCAGACGGATTCACAGCCGAATTCTACCACAGGTACATAGAGGAGCTGGTCCATTCTGAAACTATTCCAAACAATAGTAAAAAAGGGACACCTCCCTAATTCATTTTATGAGGCCAGTATCATCCTGATACCAAAATCTGGCAGAGACACAACAAAAAAAGAAAATTTCAGACCAGTATCCCTGATGAACATCAATGCAGACATCCTCAATTAAATACTGGCAAACTGAATCCAGCAGCACATCAAAAGCTTATCCACCATGATGAAGTCGGCTTCATTCCTGGGATGCAAAACTGGTTCAATGTACAAAAAATCAGTAAATGTAATCCATCACATAAACTGAACCAATGACAAAACCACATGATTATCTTAATGGAGGCAGAAAAGGCTTTTGATAAAATTCAACAGCACTTCAACTTAAAACTCTTAATAAACTATGTATTGATGGAACATATCTTAAAATAATAAGAGCTATTTATGACAGCTCACAGCCAATATCATAATGAATGGACAAAAACTGGAAGCATTCCCTTTGAAAACTGGCACAAGACAAAATGTCCTGTCTTACCACTCCTATTTCACATAGTATTGGAAGTTCTGGCCAGGGCAATCAGGCAAGAGAAAGAAATAAAGGGTATTCAAATAGGAAAAAAAGGAAGTCAAATTGTCTCTGTTTGCAGATGACATGATTGTATATTTAGAAAACCCCCGTTGTCTCAGCCCCAAATCTCCTTAAGCTGATAAGCAACTTCCGCAAAGCCTCAGGATACAAAATCAATATGCAAAAATCACAAGCGTTCCTATACATAAATGATAGAGAGCCAAAGCATGAGTGAACTCCCATTCACAATTGCTTTAAAAAGAATAAAATAGGAATAAAACTTACAAGAGATGTGAAAAACCTCTTCACAAAGAACTACAAACCACTGCTCAAGAAAATGAGAGGACACAAACAAATGTAAAAACATGTTCATGGATAGAAAGAATTGTGAAAATGGCCATACTGCCCAAAGTAATTTATAGATTCAGTGCTATCCCCATCAAGATATCATTGACTTTCTTCACAGAATTGGAAAAAAAACTAAGCATCATAAGGAACAAAAAAAAGAGCCTGCATAGCCAAAACAATCCTAAGCAAAAAGGACAAAGCTGGAGGCATCATGCTACCTGACTTCAAATTATACTACAAGGCTACAGTAATCAAACAGCATGGTTCTAGTACCAAAACAGATATATAGACCAATGGAACAGAATGGAGTCCTCAGAAATAGGAGCATACATCAACAACCATCTGATCTTTGACAAACGCATTGGGGAAAGGATTTCCTATTTAATAAATGGCATTGGGAAAACTGGCTGTCCATATGCAGTAAACTGAAACTGGACCCCTTCCATACAACTTATACAAAAATTAACTCAAGATGGATTAAAGATTTAAACGTAAAACCTAAAACCATAAAATCCTAGAAGAAAACCTAAGCAATACTATTTGGGACATAAGCATGGAAAAGACTTCATGGCAAAGGACTAATATTCAGAATCTACAAAAAACTTAAACAAATTTACAAGAAAAAAGAAATCCCATCAAAAAGTGGGCAAAGGATATGAACAGACACTTCTCAAAAGAAGAAACTTATGTGGCCAACAAACATGAAAAAAAAAAAAAGCTTATCATCACTGGTCAGTAGAGAAATACAAATCAAAACCACAATGAGATATCATCTCATGCCAGTTAGAATGGTGATCATTAAAAAGTCAGGAAACAACAGATGCTGGAGAGGATGTGGAGAAATAAGAACACTTTTACACTGTTGGTGGGAGTGTAAATTAGTTCAACCATTGTGGAAGACAGTGTGGCAATTCCTCAAGGATCTAGAACCAGAAATACTATTTGACCCAGCAATCCCATTGCTGGATATATACCCAAAGGATTATAGATCATTCTGCTGTAAAGACGCATGCAAACATGTGTTTATTGCAGTACTGTTCACATTAGCAAAGACTTGGATCAACCCAAAGAAAATGTGGCACATATATAGCATGGAATACTACGCAGCCATGAAAAAGGATGAGCTCATGTCCTTTGCAAGGACATGGATAAAGCTGGAAACCATCATTTTCAGCAAACTAGCACAAGAACAGAAAACCAAACACCACATGTTCTCATTCATAAGTGGGGGTTGAACAATGAGAACACATGGACACAGGGAGGGGTAAATCACACACAGAGGCCTGTCGGGGGTGGGGAACTAGGGGAGGGATAGCATTAGGAGAAATACCTAATATTGATGCTGGGTTGATGGGTGCAGCAAACCACCATGCATGTGTATACCTATGTAAGAAACCTATACGTTCTGCACAGATACTCCAGAACTTAAAGTATAATAATAAGAGCATGGCATTATCTTTGGTCACAATTACCTCTCCAACTTTTTCTATGTCATTAGGCTGAACAACTTCAAGATTTAGGGCCAACCTCTCTGTTACAAACACTGCACCACCAGTAGTAATAGCCATATCTTTAAGCTGGTTCTTTCTATTCTTACCAAATCCTGGAGCCTTGACAGCGACAACCTGAAGACAAACCTTTAGCCTATTCAAGACAACTGTACTTAGAGCTCCTCCACCAATGTCTTCAGCAATTATGAACAAAGGCTTATAGTGAACATTTGCAATTTCAAGAGCAGGTACAATGTACTTGACACTAGAAATTTTCTTTTCACTCAACAAAACATAGACATCCTGGAATTCACATTTCTGACCTTTTGGTGGGTTAGTAAAGTATGAATAAATGTATCCTCGATCAAACTTCATGCCTTCAATAATTTATAATTCATCATTGAGTGTTTTTCCATCCTTTACTGTGATGACAACCTTTCTTCCAACCTTTTTTATTGCTTCAGAGATGATATTGCCAATTTCTTTGCCTCCATTTGCAGAAATTGTAGCAACCTGTGCAATTTCTTCAGGGGTGGTCACAGGTTTAGACTGACTTTTAAGTTCAGCAATTACAGCATCAACACCATTATACCTCTCCTGATTTCCACTGGATTAGCACCTTTGCTAATCTTCTCGAAACCTTCCTTGTCAAAGAGTTTACAAGTACACTAGCAATGGTAGTGTCATCCCCAACCTCTTCATTTATGTTAGTGGCAACATCTTGAACAATTTTAGCTCCAGTATTTTTATATTTATCCTTTAAGTCGATTGAGTTTGCAACAGTCACACCATCTTTTGTTACTTTGGGACTTCCCCAGCTCTGCTCAGTAATCACTCTTTTTCCCTTTGGTCCCATTGTAATGGCTACAGCATCAGCTAAAATTTCTACACTGTGAAGTACTAAGAGTCAGGCATCTGCGGCAAATTTTACATCTTTGGCATAAGCCGGAGTGAGATGAGGAGCCAGTACCCTGGACAGCGGTCTCTCCTGGGGAAAGACTGTGGGTAAGTAACCAAAACATTTCTGTGGGACGGCAGCAGGGCCTGCAGCAAGGCAGGTAGTTGGTGGAGAATGAGGTACAGAGTGCAGGGTCGAAATTTCTTCTCATGAATAAGTCAAACCTTATTAATTAGTTAATAAACGGTGTAACAAGGATAGAGCAATAGGTTTGAATTTTATTATCACCCCGTGCCCCAGTTATAAACAAATCTGGTATCAACCTGAAAAAAACTTAAAAAAAAATCTATTTTGGTGTGAGATGTGAGGTAAAACTACAACTTTCCCAGCTCATTAGAATGCCCCCACTCTCATGTGCAAAAACAAACAAAAAAACTCTGCACTGCACACTTTGTCCATAAGTAAACTTTTGTTCCTTTCTATTGATCTCTAATGATAAACAATATCTTTCATAACCAAAGCCAACATCGTAATTAATAATTACAGAAAGCATTACTGTTATATTTAAGAAAAATACCACAATGCATAATTCTTCCTTGGCTACTTAAAATTCTGGAGGATATAATAAATGTGTTAGTTATGTAGCAGATCCATTAGTATATGTGTAGAGACAGAAAACACAAAATTAAAATGTTTGCAATTTCTATGATTTCAGAAAACCCAATATCATATTAGAATTAATAAAAAACAACTCAGTAAATTGGCAGAACAAAATTTAATTAATCTAAATCATGAGCTTTTTAAATATCAGTAAGCCTGGATACTGTTTTGAGATTATAATTTATGTTTGTTCTATGTTTTTGTTCCTTTATCTTTCTTCTGCCCCTGCTCACAATTTAAGTAGGTCTCAGTTCTGTATTTCATTTCCAAAGGGAAGATTTGGCTAAGCAGCAGGCAAAAATGCCGTATAAGATGTTCTGGCTTTCTTTTGTCCATAGACATTTAAATAATACTAAGGAGAATTTGGAGGACTTGTGGCAAAGGTAAAATGGAGATGTGGGGTGTGTGGTAGAGTCCAAATAGATGCACACAGTTAAGATATCGCAGGTCTACATATAGGAAGTTATAGTTGGGCTTCTTACCCTTTTTATGTGTTCCGCATGGGAGTTTAGGATGAAGATCTTAAAAATGCCCATGTCACACCAGCTCCCTAAGAAATGGAACAGGCCAGTGGCTTATGATGCTGCCGTGAGGCTATCGTGCACCGGAAAGATGTGAGTTCTTTGCCCCCTTTTAGACACATTTCTGCCACATTTTCATGAAATGCTTTTGAAGACCTAAGAGAAGCCCATAGAATAAGGCTATGTGATTCTTTTCTATGTAGTGAATTTTGCTCTCTACTTAAAACAGTTATTAATGTAACTACTTAAACATTTAAGTCCTATAGGATAACAAAAAAAAAAATGAGAGAAAGAGTAAAATTGGAATATTTTAAATGTGCTAGACAATCTATAATGGAATATTTTTTCTTCAGTTTTAAAAATTTAAATAAAAACTAGTGCTTCTTACAGTTAATATTTCAATTAAGAACCCCTATTCATTAAACATGTAGATAAAGAAGAATGGGGTTTCCTTCTTTATTTCTTATGAGTAAGCTTGAGTGGGTCTATGAAACTTTGTGGGTTTTTCTCCCTTTTATAAACGTCAACCTTGAAATATTGGTTAACTTAGAAGTTATTATAAGCACTTGCATATTTTTACTGCAATTTCCTAGACTGCCTGCAATGCTTCTATTAACAGCCTTAGGCAAACTCTTCTAAAACACTTATCTGTCAGGCCATGTCAGTTCATTTATTGAATCATGTAGTAATAAACATAAATTTTAGCATCATCTATGTAAAAGTCATTACGTGATTGATTCTATAAGAAAAGTACAATGTTAACGATACATATCTCATAATCCATTTAGGTAAGTAAAATATAACCTTTTAGGAAGGGAAGAGAATGACCATATTATATAATAATTTTTCCAGTCTTCTTCAATCTGGTATCTGTGCAATTACTTCAGGTTCAGTTATTCCATCACTGACTCACTGAAAAAGCTGTGGTTTGCCTCTGGAGATTCTTTGTATTTAATTACCTGTAAACCAACCATCTGTTTAACATGCAAGAATTACATTCAAACTTCAAAATCATACAACTATCTTAAGAAAATTGTCCTACCTTGTTGTCATTTTAATCTCTTTTGGTGAATAGGTTAGTTCATTTGGCCATCAATCTAAAACTTATGTTTGAACTGCTTGAATCTGTAGATTCATCTTTTCGTTTTTGCTCTGGGTCTATCCCATCTGTGATATACAATTTCTGTAATTCTCTTAGTTTTCTTTTCATATACATCTATACGTATGATGTATATATGTATACATATATATAACATATGGTTATATATGTATGTGTATATATATAAAACTTTATATGTATGTGTGTGTGTGTATATATATATATATATATATATATATAGTTATGCAATTCAGTGTGATAAAAACAACATTGACCTTAAAAAATAGAAAGTGTTATTGACCCTCCATGAACAGAGTGCAATTGTTTAGGATCTGCACAAAAAGAAAAAAGCACTCTCAGCATTTACAACAAGGAATTTAATGTAGGAATGGGTTAGGTGGGTGATGGAAGAAACTGAGATGCTATCTAGATGGCAGTGAGGCGATCTAAACATTGCCCCCCCCCGAAAAGCTTCCTCCAGACGTAGGCAGAAGGAATAAAGGAGGCAACCCATGGCCTTGGGCTACCACGAAAGCTGGTGCCTCATGGGTTTTATGGCAGGAGGTAGGCCCTAATGTGATGGTAGCTACTACCAAAGGCAGAAAGTGGAATACTTTGACTTCTCCCTTCCCCCTGCCTCTCCTCTGCTGATGGCAATTGGGGCCTGGAAAATATAGACTACAGGGACAGCCCCTTGCATACAGAACAAAACTGAGAAGGACAAGGGCAAACATTACCGGAATAGGCACCCAGGCATACAATTCAGGTTGTTTACAGAAGTGAGGATGCATCGCACTGAACTGTCTGTTCTGTTTCACTTGTCAGTCCCTTACTCTCACTGTTTTCACGCTGTAAGATTGCAAGAGGGAGGCATGCAGCGATAATAGCAGAGCTTCCCATGGCGCTGAAATCAAACACAATTGTCTTCTTGACCCAATATTGCATCCTGTTGAAGAAACCAAGACACATAGAAGATAATTTTATTTTCCATGGCTTATTTTTGGCAAAAACATACATTGCCACTTTACCATGCTCTTCAGTGACAGCCACAGGGAATACTTTTGGACTATATGGTAGTAAAAAAATATCCCTAATTAAGGCATTTATTTATTTTTGTGCTTTTAAGTCTTTTTATTTTTTCTTCATAGTTTACTTATGTGTGATACTTGGAGGTATTGAGCTGAAGTGAAAATACAGAGAATGAATGATCCTAAGGGTTGGGAACTTGAAAGCTGGATGTGAATCAAAGGTAAAAGTCAGTGAACTGCCATTATTATAGTGCTATACAAGAATGATTATATAAATCTCAAAGAAATTGACATCTTTAAGACATGTACAATAGCTATATTAACAACAATGGCATAATATAGCCTTGCTGAAGCCTGGTCTTCAGGAAAGAAATCGGTATAGACATCAATTACAAGCAAGGTGCTTCATGGGAAGTGAGGACTTCAATCGTTAGGAAGTGATTTCAACTGAGAAGTTTCATATAGTCTCTTTGAAAATGCAATTACATAGTAACAAGGTAATTTTATGTTCAGCATTACTATATTTCAGGTAGTCAGCTTGCTACAATTTATACTTCTTATAGTTTAAGTACTCTTAGAGTCAGATACTTGTAAATTATAATATTAAATTACAGAATAGTTTTTAAATATTTTGATCTAAATAATATCCTGTGATTTAAAAAAGTATCTGTATTTTAAATTTCATTGTAAAGATGTGGATTTATTTTTTCAGTAATGCACAAACATTTGAAGGAAGAGGAAGAGACAACTATGTCTATAAATATGTTGATAGTTGCTGACAAATCTCTAAAAACTCTATTATCTAAATATTGCTTTTATATTCAACTATTATTAGCAACTAAGATTGCTAACTTTTACCTTCAAATTTTATAGTTATTTGATAACTATGGATCATTAATTTTTATCAAGAAACCCAGAAAATTAAGGTAATGCCTTTTCATCCTTATTGAAAAAAATTGCTACTTATAACAGTGAGACTGAGGATCTAGGAAGAAGAGTCTTTCTTGAAATAAATGCCTTACATTTGTAATTTCTGTGATTTTCATGTTTTCATTTTACCCTAAATTTTTAAATCAGAAACTGTATCTCTAGATTGAAAGCTTTCTCCAAGGCTGTGAATGATCAATGTCAGAACAACTTGTTGCAAAGTAAGGACTATAAGCAATTGTTTTTGATTTACACATGGGAAGAGGTAGTTTAGGTGGTAGGGGAAGGAGGCTTAGAAGAGGGATAGATATCACACAATATCAAACAAGGGTTAGACAGATCTGTCTTCCTCCTCACACATACATCCAAAACCTCTGTGACTATTTTCAGAAAGGTAATTGCAAATCCAAGGAAAAATTGAACATTTGACACAGTTCAATCTGACTTCCTTAAATCCTTACCTCTTTTGACTCCTCTGACAAAAAAAAAAAAAAAAAAAAAAAAAAATAGGCGAAGTTAGGATACAATGAACTGGGAGTGAAGGATAGCATTCTGTTAATGTGCAAAGCTAACTCACTTGTAGTTGGGGATATTTCCTGATGGATATTGTCATTGTTGAATAGGTAAGATTTTATTAGGTGGAAATAGAAATTCTAGGAGGAAGTAATGTGAATTTTGATTCAGTTGTTCTATGGGTGGGCCTGGGAGTCTGCAATTCTAACAAGATTTTAGAATGCTGATGATGCTAGTTTGGACCACGCTTGAAATATCAGGCTAGCAAGGCAGCAGCTTCCAGTTTCTGCATCATGCAGAAACATATTCCCAAACCTATTAATCATTAGACTCACCAGGGGAAGATCATTATGCTCCCCGCCATCTATTCTACACATAGAAGCCAGGGCACACCTTTCACAATGTAAACCAGATTCTATCATTTGCCTGCTCAAAACTGCCTTCTTATGACACTCATTAAAATCAAAACTCTTTACAAAACTATACATGATCCAGCTGGGGCAGCCTCTTTAATCTAACATATTTTATTCTCCTCCAGGTACACTGGCCCTCTTATTTTGAGGACATGTCTGCCAAACACTTTTGTCAAGGTTTTAAAATTTGCTATTATTACTCCAGCCTAGAACACTTTCCTCAAATATCTGCATGACAGCTTCTTTACTCCACTGAGGTCTCTGCTTATATAGTAAATGGATTTTATTTTATTCAATATTTAGAGATGAAGTCTTTCTCTGTCACCCAGACTGGAGGGCAGTGGCAAGATCATAGCTCACTACAGCCTGGCACTTCTGGGCTCAAGCAATCCTCCCATGTCAGCTTCATGAGTAGCTGGGACTACAGACATGAGCCACCATGCCTGGCTAATTTTTATAATTTTTTTTAAGACAGGGTCTCACTATATTGCCCAGGCTGGTTACATAGCAATGTCTTTAGTGAGGTTTTTCTCCGTTGACCTTGTCTAAATACTATTCCTGTCACTCTTTACCCCCTTCTTCTGTTTTATTTATTTCCTAGTACTTATTAACCTATTATCTTTTGTATGTATGTATGTTTCTGTCTCCCTATTACCCTAGAACTTCACCTCCTTAGGAATGAGGAATATATCTGTTTTGTTCACTGTTGCATGTCACAGTCTGGAAGGGTATCCAGAGCATAGGAAGTGCTCAAAAATAAGGAACAGAAAAAAAGAGGAGCTTTATTTGAAAATGAATCAGCCAAACAAACAGGCGTTCTGTTTCTGATAGTGGTGGAACAGGTTATATTCCATTAATATCCTTCCCCCAATTTCCTAGGTAACAATGATAAAATCTGAAAGAAAAAAAATTAAGGACTGGAGAATAACCAAAATCAGAAATTGACCCTTGACATAAGAGAACTGTATTGATCTTGCTTTTCCATTCTAGTGTGTGCAGTACAAGGCAGCAAGAACTCAAGCAGAAAGCTACAATGTTTTTTATTTGAGTTGCCAAGGGACAACCTAAGTTGCTGAGAGTTTCCCTTCAGTAAGGAAAGGGTTACAGAGGAGGGAGCACCACAATATAAATATAAACTTTCCTCAATCCCTTGTTGACTATGTAAGTATAAGTGAGAATCCAAGAAACTCAGTGGAAACCAATAGCTTGAAAATTTAGAAGGCTTCTTAGGGATTCTAGCTGCTGTCCACTACAGGGAAGACAAACATTTGGAGTGTGACTCCTGACAAGTTAGAAGGGCTTGATAAATAATACCTTTGGTTTTCCATTGAAACATCATGCTTTCAGATTAAAGACTATATCACAGAATTTGCTCTATGATATCTAACCTAAGATATGCAAACAGGCCTGCTTTAATGATATGTAAAAGCAAGCCTTCAAAAATTTATGGTGAGCAGCAGGTAATTTAATTGCCTGCTATAAAAAAAAAAAAAAAAAAACTGCTACTCAGAGAACAATAATAGAATCCAACATTTCCCCCAGGTATCATCCACAATGTCTCACCTTAAAAACATCACAAAATATGCAAAGTAAAACTATGACACTGGATAAAAGGAGAATTAATCAATAGAGACAGACCAGCAGACCCAGAGATAAACTAGGTGCTGGAGTCAGCAGATAACAACCTTAAAACCACAATTATAAATGTGTTAAAGGACTGAAAGAAAAAAATTGTCATGAGTGACCATAGAAATGCAAACTATAAAACAGAACATAATACAAATGCTAAAGCTAGAAATTAAAATATCCAAAAGAAAAATATCACGGCTTAACAGTTGATTAGAAATGGCAGAAGAAATAGTAAGTTGAACTTGAAGTTTGATTAATATAAATTATTTAATTTGAAGAACAAAGAGGGGAATAATACATTAAAGATGAGAAACAGACCTTTAGAGAGATGTGAGATAATATCAAGCTGTCTAAAAAAAAAAAATGTGCTTATACTTGTAATTCCATCTAACAGGAATAAAGTGGAAAAGAATAAATATGAAAAATATGATAGCCAAATTTCCCCAAATATGGTGGAGAATTTTTAAACCTGAAAACAAACTTCAGGTTTTAAAACCTCAAAGAATTTCTAGTAGGAGTAATGCACATGAAACCATAACTCTACATATCATAATAAAATTACTGATAACCCAAAACAAAACAAAACACTTTTGTGTGTATGGAGTAAGGTGATGGAATATTAGACACAGGAAAACAGTGATTCAAAGATGATTGACTTCACACCAAAAACAGTGGAGGCCAGAAGACAATAGACCAAAGTCTTTAAAGTGTTGAAAAAAACATAACCTCAACTCAGAATTTTATTTCCAAAAATAATTACTTTCAAAAAGAAAGACAAAGACTTTTCAAATAAATAAAAGCTGATAATTTGCCATGAGCAGAACTTCTACTATAAGAAATGCTGAAGAATTTTCTTCAGGTTGAAGAAAAATGATGGCTAAAAACTCAGATCTTCTGGAAAGACTGAAGAGCAGAAGAAAAGATAAATATGTAGATGCATTTAAAATAGTGTCCTTTTATTCTCCTTTAATTCTTTAACAGACAACTGCAGTCTTTTGTTTTTAAATTGTGTATTGACAAAGTATAGTTGTATCTATTTATGGGGTTCACAGTGATGTTACGATCTTTTGATACAATGTGTAATACTTAGGCCAATTATCACCTCAAATATTTAATATTTTGGTGAAGAGAACATTAGAACTTTACTCTTTTAGCAATATTGAAATGTACAGCACTCAGTTATTAGCTATATTCAACATGCTATGCAACTAATCTAAAAAAAAATCAGATAAGATTGTGTCCTGAGTTCTATAGTGTATGTAGATTTGACATTTATAACAATAATAGCACAGAAAATGAGAATAGATAGGTTCATGGGGTTAAGCTCTAACATTTTAGGTCAGCTGGACAAAATATTAGCTCTAAGTACTGTGATGACTTCCCAAGATGCATATGATAATTATATGTAAATTATGAAAGACAACCCATAGAGGTGTAGCTAAAAGCCAAGAATAAGTAAATAAATAGGTCGGGCCCAGTGGCTCTCATCCGTAACCCCAGTACCTTGGGAAGCTGAGACTGGAGGATTACTTGAACCTAGGAGTTCAAGACCAGCCTGGGCAATATACTAAAACCCCATCTCTATGAGAAATATAAAAATTAGTCAGGCGTGGTAGCACCTGCCTGTAGTCCCAGCCACTCTGGAGGTTGAGGTGGGCGAATTGCTTGAGCCTGGGAGATCCATGCTGTAGTGAGCTATAATTGTGCCACTGTACTCCAGCCTGGGCAACAGAGTGAGGTCACTGTCTCAGTAAATAAATAAATAGATAAATACTTAAAATGTATTGCTAATAATAAGTAATTAACTTAAAGGGGCGAAGAAAAGAAAATGTTTCTGTGCATTTCACTGTATGTAAATTTTAACTTTAACAAAACAAGGGGAAAAAAACCAAATGAACAAAAAACAGACTTAGTGGATCCCAGAATATTGGGGGAATGGGGATGCAGAAATTTATATTTTGTAACAACCTCCCCCAACAATTGTGATGATCATCCATGTTTGAAACTGTTAACGTAGATAAATCTTGCTAACTTTCCTGTGGTTGTGAAAAACACAAAGCCTCTTACAAGGCTGTTCTCTCCTTCATATAGACACATCACTCAATTGCGAGAGCAGTGGGAACCTCAGACTTAACAGCTGAGGGAAGCTGGATATGGCCTCATGGTCTGTAAGAACTATGTTGTCAAAATAACAGCAGTTATGAAAGCCTTGGAAAGTTTAACAGCTTGCTATTTTCTTTTTTATTCTTACATACATCTTGCTAACTTTTATCTTCCCTCAATTTGTCTTTTATAGGCATCTGATGGAGAAAGAATTATCATAATCTGACACTTCCATTTTTATAGGACAAGAGACTTGCATGGGGAATATCAATGTCCTCTGTCAACTCACACGTTTATGGTCTAACCACATTTGGCACTGAGGTTTTAAAGAGACAAGTCCGTGGCATATACAGTATTTCTATAAATCTAATGCTTTGAGGAAGATGGAGAATCTGTTAGAAATGTAGAGAGACCAGTGAGACCTGCAATACATCACTGGCCAACTCGTGAGAGATTTGATGTAAAACTGTTTCTTGTTCTTCTGGAAGTCGCCTTCCATTGTGTTGAGGCAAATAAGGAAACTTTCAGAAAAAAATGCAGATTTAAAATCAGGACAATAATGTATAGTGCCTAGGATGGAGATTACATTGGCAAATCTCAATGTAGATAAAAAGTGTAGAATTTATAGATTATAAATACCCATTTAATGTAATATGTAGAAAATTTTATAATCATTTTAGAAACGTTAATTGTTTTCCAGCAACCTTCTAGGCTGGTGGATAAGGTTCCATATTCTTAAGGTATATAATCTGATCAAAATCCTCTAATTTCATAATGAGTATCCCGATTTAAGGTTATTTCTACTAAATTTCTCCACATCTAACTCTCTGAGTTAGATTTTTTTTTTCATTCATCCAATATTTATTGAGCAACTAATGTGGTTCAGGCTCTGTGCTATCCTGTGAGGATACTATCCCTAACTTCACATATCTCAGTCTAATGAGAGATGCACACAATTTAAGGGACACTTGGGAGATACTACATTAGGTACTGTAATGGGGAAGCACAGGCACATAAAGAGGGCTGTGTAACTTTGAATGGAAGTTAAGGAAAGCTTCCTGAGAGATGTAGTCTCTTAAGGCAAGATTTAAGGAATGATTAGGATTTGGAGGGTAATGTGGGAAGAGGATGAAGTACAGAATCCTGCTTCAGGAAGAGGAACAAACGTGTTCAAAAGCCTAGAGGTGGGAAAGGGCATGGAAAATTCAGTAAACCCAATATATCTCAGTCTATTGAAACATGGAGTGAGATTGAATGAGAAGGTAAGAGAGAGGCTTGTGAGGCAAGCAGGTGCTAGATCATGGAAAATGTGTAAGTGATATTTAGGAATACGTGGTTTATTCTAGAAGCAACTTGAAGTCATAAAGTGCTTTCAAAGAGGGAATGGCATGGCTATATTTATATTATAGAAAGATAATTCTCATTGCAGTGCAGAGAATGGGTTGGAAAGGGAGTTTGGAAGCACTGGGGTCAGGACGGCAAGTGAGGATATTGCTGAATAATCTATGTAAAAGGTAATGGCAACCTAAACTGGGATGGTGATAATGGAAACAGAAGAGTGGAGATTCCTGGAACATTTAAGAGGTATAATTTCAAGACCTGGAATATAAGAGAAAGATCATTGAGATCTAAACTGAGTTATAAAGGATATGAGTATCAAGAGAATTTCATAGAAGTGGATTCAAAAGAACTGAGATTACTATGAAGTAAAAATTAATGTTTAAAGGAAGTAGCAATGCAAGAGCTGGAAGAGTGAGAATTTATACTCAAATAGTGGAACTTTCAGGTTAAGATTTCACAGGTGGAGAAATAACAGGTGATGATAAAGCCCAGGATATGGCATTGAGTCTGTAACTAAAGTGGAGTAGAGGTGAAGATTACTGGAGACAAAGCCAAGGAAATAGTAGGTGTAGTGCTGCATGAGATTTTCACATTTTTTTTTTTTGTATCATAAAATGAAAATTGAGGCAGAGATGAAAACTGTGAGTGAGATCCTGAAGCTTTCGGTGAACGAGAATTACCAGGAAGTCAGTTCATGAGAGAATTAAGAAGGAATAAAAGTTTGTATAGACTAAATGACTTCTTACTAAATGAACTTGTCTCTATTACTCAGAAGAAATAGAGAAAAATTTCCTTCAGTGACCTTCTTCTGACATCTCCCAGATGGAAGCTCATTAGTAGAACAGTTGCTCTTACCCAAGTTAAATCTTTGACATCTCTTTAACTGAGTTAACCTCTGCTGATTCACCACTATATTATTCCCTTTAAATTCTAATTCTTCTGATGTTCTACTAGTGGTTTCTCCTATCCTAACATTAACAGCCCTTTGGAAATGTGGGCAAGTATGTGTGCCTGTGTGTGTGTGTGTGTGTGTGTGTGTGTGTGTGTGTGCGCGCACGTACATGCACTGGGTGGAGGTAAAGGCCATTCTATCTAGACAGTTTTGTGTACTGTTTTTGCTTCTTAGAAATAATGACCTTTGGGTCCAAAAGAGACAAAATTGGGTCATGTGCTGAGAAGTCAGCTAAATATGCAATGGACATAGACAAGCACCAAACATTGAGAAGTAAAGTTAAAGAATTGGGAAGGAGATGTTGAGTCTCCACCCTGTTTTAGATAGACTGCTATATTTGAGATTCTGGATTCTCAGGACTTCACCAGAGCCAGAATGAAATTACAGGTTTGCAGGAGTTAGTTTTTCTATTAATGGGTAGTATGGGGAAAATGAAAGTGGGATGGAGAGGCAAAACAGGATTTACAAAAACAGCAAGCATGGGAGCCTCTCATTCCAAAAATAAATGCTGTAAAATGGGAAATTCAAGGTCTTCTGACTGCCATCATTGAGAAAAAAATTATAGCTTATAATTTCTTTGCCCTTAGGGGCCCTTGTAGTTTCATTATAATGATTTTAGGAGTTAATTGTTTTCAGCTTGAGATTCATTGAGCTTTCTGAATTTAAGTACTGATGTCCCTTAACAGTTCTGGAAAAGCTTTAGCCAACTGTCTCTTCCAATGTTTCCAGTATTCTTTCTGGAACGTTGAATAGCTGCGTATTTTTTTTTCACTCTGTCATTTATTTTTCTTCCTTGTGCTTTCACATTCTGGATAATTTCCTTCCCCTGCTGATTCAATCTTTCTCTTTTCAGCTATACAAATTTGCTGTATAATCCTTTCTCTGGGTTTCTTCATTGTAAGGTTTATCTTTTCAATATCTTGAAGTTCTGTTTTTTAGAAAACTAAAGCCAGGACTAACCTAACTTAAACTTTCCCCTCAAACTTTCTGCAGACAAGAAAAATGGTGATAATTTGAACTAAAGACTCAAGAGAAAGCTTGATAAAAGCTATAAATCCTCTAAGGAGGCACCAAGTTCTGGACAGATATATTTCTTTGTGATCCTCTTCTAAAGGAGAGGATTTACTTCTCATTCACCTTTGCTCTGATGGTTTAGTGCTCTGGGGCCCAAGCTATATTAAGGCTTTAGGCTTTATCTCCTTCCTCCTTCCACCCTAGTCCTGCCATGCGATTGTAAGAAACCACTGAGAGCAAAGCTAGTTTTGTCATTTACTGCCCAGTGTTTCTGCTTTCACTTCAAAGTTGGCCTCTCTACTCCTCAATTTTGAGCCAGATCAGCTAGGCATGTAAAAATATTTTCTGATGGTATACCTGCTACTATTGTTTCAGTTGGAAGACCATTCAGGGTCTAACTTAAAAGACTTTAAAGTGAAGCAGGCAGAAGTCCACTTCTGAAAGAGAAAAGATACAATGGCTTCCTGAGAGTGATGGTAAAAGCTACTGAAAGTAATGGGAGCAGAAGGTGTTTGTACCACAGCTCCTGAATTCACACAGGATGAAGCAGAAATTTATTCTTTGACAAACATGGAGGTATGATCAGAAACTAAGACAATGGCAATAAAGAGAAGGCTGGCTTGTGTCAAGGAAGCATGATGTGTATCTCAAAGAAAGAGTGTATTTTATAATGGAGAAGAAAATGCTTCTCATCAGCAATAAGACTGAGACCTCTGCTCTGGAATATATATATGTGTGTATATATATGTATGTGTGTGTGTGTATGGTTAAATATGCATTTAACAATATAAATGCATATATATACACATACATATATATGTATATATGCATATATAGCTATATGCATGTGTGTATGTATGTGTGTGTATATATATATATTGCATTTATATGGTTAAATAAAATATCATTTTATTAAAAGTTTTAAAAGTTCCAATTATGAGAGCAAATGATAAATTTGAATGTTGTTTCTAAATTAAGTGTTTTCTATTCCTTAGGAAAGAAAGAGAACTGTCAAAGCAAAACCAAAACAAAGAAAACAGCTACAGTGGAATCTACTTATAATGGGAGGTAAAGTGGAATTACAGGAGTGCTTTATCTTTGAGGGAAAGAGAAGAGGGATAAAGTGGGTAGTTGAAATCATAAAGGAGAGAATGGGGACAATAGAATACAAATATAAAAAAAAATCCAGCCAAATTAAATGTAAAGGAGTTTAAAATTAAATGTAAAGGAGTTTATGAGCAATTTGCAAATTGCAAAGCCCCCAGAATCACAGCAGATACAGAGACAAGAAAAGTAAAGTGAGGTACACCAAAGTGAGCTACAGAAACAGTTGGATTGGTTACAGCTTAGCCTTTGCCTAAGGAACACAGTTTGAATGCTTGACAGTGTATAACGGGTTGAAATATGTCGGCTGGGATTGGCCAAGACTCAGTGATCATTATAGGGCCTACTCTTAAATTTTCAGACTTGTCTACCTATTAAGTTAGGTTGCAGTTCATCCACAAGAACTCAAATATGGAAGTATTTGAGTTCCATATTTGAGTTCCATATCCTTCTCAGGCCATATTTAGTTTGCTTTAACAGGAGATAGAAATGGCAGATAATATAATGAGCAAAAAAGAAAAAGAAAGAATAAATGTCAGATTGTATAAAAGGAAGGAGAGACTAACAGAATACACAATAAAGATGCTTGAAAAACTGAGAGATTACCTGAAGAAAAAACTAAATAGACCAAAGAAATATGTGGAGATGAGGAACAGAAAAGTAAAGAAGAAAATGAGTTCAAAGCAGAGATGAGAAATGGAAACCTTGAGAAAGGGAAAGAAGCGCAGTCAACAAGTGTGTGTCTGTGATGTCGGATTAGTTGTGTGGCTTTAGATATATGTCTTCAAGAAACATGATTTCCAGTCTTCGTGGGCACATACTGATTATTCATCCGCAGGGCACTTCAGTGTTTCTTTCTTAGTAGTATAGAACAAATTGAGTAAGAGAGGAAGAGTGACCTTCCCAGGGGCAATGAAATGAACTTTCATAAATATTTGCTTATAGTTTATTAGTTTGTATAGGATTTGACTTCTTCCTTAAAATTCCTTAAATGACTTAAAAATGAATCCCTCGAATGACATGTTATTTGAATTAATACCTAAAAGAAAAAATATATATTTTTCTTACTTTCCCATAGACTCTACAAACTGGTATTGTTTAGATTCCTATAGAGACAGGCCCTGTGAGATTTTACTCCAATTTGTGACACATAATTAAGAGAGACATTAAATTCATTTATTTGAAAGGAAATAAAATTCCTCTCTTAAAATCTGATTCTTGCATGAATACAAGGCTATGTACTTGAAAGTATTTTGAGATATACTCTAAGCTTGCAAATATGCAACAAAAAATTACTTAAAGGATTTCCCACATATATGTGTTGGTTTTGAATGATGTTAAATTCATTGAAAATGTGTGATGATGGTTCCCTCAAAACTAACTTACATTTAAGATGACAACATTAGCACATATCTAACTCCATCTATGCAGATTGCCATAAAATGACAAAGTGGTTGTTTAACAAAAATAAATACATTTTTAAAGGAAAATAAACTCTTCATCAATGCAGTTAAATATGAAATTGTGACAGTCACTCTCCACAAACGTTGGGAGATTTCTACTCCATGTAGAGCAAGTAGAAGAGGACTGAAGGAAGGGCAAACCCAGCCTGCCACCTTATACCAAGCATATCTGGGAATAAGTGGAGATCTCAATGTAACCCTTGGTGATCACCATGAGGGGAGCTGGGACCTTATCTGGTGCCCAAGACACAATGACCATGGCGCATACTGCTGACTTAATGTTTTCCAGGTTACACACACACACACACACACACACACACACACACACACACACACAAAAAAACACAAGCACACACACACACACACACACACACACAAACATGGCCCTAGCTTATATAATTTTAGGCTGTCAATCAAAACAAAGAAAATAGTATCTCCAAAGAAACAATGTGCACCACCTCCACATTTCCTCCAATCTGTTGGATCTCTTAGTTAGTCACGATTTATCCCTTTTCCGCTTCCTTTGGATCCAAAAAAATGAAGAAAGGCATCTATACCAATGCCTGATGGACTCTATTTCAAGCATAATCCTCCCTTTCTGTGGTAGCATAAACAGAAATAGAAAAATTCATTTTCAGAATTATAAAAATGCATTCCAATTCACAACAAAGAAAGTATAAATATTTTCCTCTTAAAATGAGTGTAACAAACAGGAGGAAATTTTAGAAAATGTTTTTTTCTGATTTCGTTCAATAAATATGTATAATAACTATAATTATAAGTAGTATTCAAAGTATTTTCGATATAGCAACCAAATAATATTCATTCAAAATAATCTAAGGTATCTCTCTATAGCTCCTTCCCTCTTTATGCTTAAACCCACAGGGCAGCATTGGAATCAAAGGATGTGAGTCCAAGTCTTGGCTTTTCAAATTATATCAGGTGAATCTTCTCCAAAATATTGTTTAGTACTTTAATCTTTAAAAATGAGAAAAGGTATTCTTTGTTGTTATGCATTTGGCAGTTAATGTGAAAATTTTATGCAGTGACATAAAAATGCTTATCCTGTGGAAGATTCTAAATACGTTTTACTCTTATTTTCTTCTCTTTTCTTTCTTTCCACCTTCCCTTTTCAATTACTGTTTTTTCTTCTGCAGTTCATAACTATATTATATATATACTGTATTTTCTTACACCCACCATATTCTCCATACTGAAGCCTTGTCATTTAAGTTAATCTCTGCCCAGATCTGACCAAATTCACTTACCTTCTTTCTCGTTTTCCTCTTTTGACTCTCTATTGTCTCTCACATCAAAAGCTAATATTTGGGGCTTTTTAATTTTTTTTTGGAATTGTATGTGCTATCCTGGCTTGTTTAACTCTAACTTCAGTTCCACGCTAAATTCACATAATAACTTAGAATAACTTTCTTGAGTACACTAGTAGTGTACTCAAGAAATGCCAAAGTATTGTCAGATAAATCATAGTTGTTAATAAATCATTTAGTCTGCAATGTACAGGGTGGTGGTTAATACCATGAGGTCTGGAGCCAGACCTTGGTTGAAAATACTGCTTCACCACTTCCTGGCAGTGCGACTTTGGTCAAGTTTTTTTTAACTCCTTTGGCTTCAATTTGCTTAAATTTTCTTGAAGTCTTGAGTTTTAAAGGGAATAAGGAATGTAATGCAATCAGCACAGTGCCTGGTACATAATAATAGCCAACGTTTGTGAACACTCATTAAATGTTAATTCATATTAATTTGGGGATTTTCCAATTAAGTGTGAGAGTTAAATAAAGCACAGGTGAGTGACATTACTAAGAATTGCTTTAATTACTTTTTTGTTTCTGTTTTCATCTCATTCTTTTTCATAACAACTCCTTTCTTTTATTTAAAACCTGGTAAAGTTCCTAACAAGTGTGAAAATAACTTTCATCTTTGAGATTCAGAAACTATAGTACATCTTCAAACATTTATAAACAGAGAAAAATAATTCTGTCAGTATGGCCATTTAGATTGTATTAGTCTGTTCTCACACTGCTATGAAGAAATACCTAAGACTGGGTAATTTATTAAGAAAAGAAATTGACTGACAGTTTTGCATGGCTGGGGAGGCCTCTGGAAACCTACAATCATGGCCGAAGGCATCTCTTCAAAGGATGGCAGGGAAGACAATGAGTGCCAGGAGGGGAAATGTCAGATGCTTATAAAACCATCAGATCTCATGAGAATTCCCTCACTATCATGAGAACAGCGTGGGGGGAATAGCCCCCATGATTCAGTTACCTCCCACGGGTACCTCTCATGGCACATGAGGATTATAGGACTGCAATTCAAAATGAGATTTGAGTGGGGACACAAAGCCAAACCATATCATAGATATACTTATTTAATAATTTAAATAATTAAATCTTTATAATTAAAGACAGGCCTAAAAACTATTTACTAGAATGAATTATATAACATATTGTAGATTAAGGTGACATAAAAGGTTTCTAGTACAAGAGAACCTTCTTTACTTCTAGCATTTTGAGTTTCTCTGTTTCATATTTGATCTGTTATCAACAACTGAAAAGTATTAATCTGGCAAGCATGAATTAAAACTCTTGACTTCAGTATTTCTTTAGGTAAGTCAGATTTTTCTGTGGTTTGGGTAATTTTCATTGCAAGGCTAAAGTGTTAAATTTGGCATTCTTCTTTCTAAATTCATTTTAAGTCACACATAAACATGTCATTTGCATGTTGATTAACTGCCACAATTTCCTCTGTAACAATCTCAGTTTGGAAGTGCACATAAAACACAGCTGAACGGATTTCTATTAGTTCCAAAAGCACATATGAAGTAATTGTTGCTTTTTTAAAGAAAATCTGCAGTCAATGTGCAAATTATACATTTTGTTTATATAAGCAATCTAGAATGGATGTTTTAATTATGCATTTGTTTATGTATAAAATGTGGACTTACAAATCAAGGACTATAAATATAGAAAAGATCTATCCAAATTTAAGTGCAAACTTCGTGTGATCAAATTAAACAGTTTGGCTTCAGGAAGCAGTTAGGGAGCCTACTCAGGCAATCGAACCCAGTAGCATTACCTTCTGCAAGGCAGTTGAGGGAGCTCTTCCCCACAGTATTCTAGACTAATCTTGCAGAAAAAAATCAGGTGCAAGAAGGCAGCCCAGTCAGAGAAAATAAATACCCTACAAGTTCAAGCAGCTTCTTGGCAATGCTATGTTTGGAGAACATGAGCAACATAGTTAGATCCTTTCTTGAGTTTATGAAGGTTTTCAGAAAGTCGGAGGGTATTATGTTTTGAGAGAAAAGTAAGAAAAATGAAAGCAGATAGGTAGGTAGATAGATAAATACATACATCGCCAGATAAGGCAGTATGGTGAAATAGAAAGTAAAGGATAAGAAATGGGGAAGAAAAACAGTTTATGAATGGTAGGCCAGTAATAATTCTCTTCCATTTTTCTCATGGCAAAATTGCTTCCTGGTTTCTTGAATTAAAAGGAAGAAGATTGTTATGTGAGAAATACTTCTGTCCCATGGAAATACATTTTGTTTTATTTCCATATTGAATGAAGAACATGAATTCCTTCAGTCAGAATGTCAAAGATAATGTCTTCAGAAACTAATATTTACATGTTATTAAACAAATTTTTTCCAGAATGTTTTCAGGGTTTGCATGCTGCCATTTTGCCGCATCTGCTCTGCTCCAGATGACTGGCGGATTTATTTCCTAAGTCCAGGAATGTGTCTTTTGCTGCTTCTTCCTCCTCTGCCTTTTCGGCCTCTCCCCTCCACCAGCACCGCCATCCCTCCAAGTCCACACTCTTCTTCCTGCCTTGATGCCTCTCGATTCACTTACTTGCCTTATCTTTGTTCTCCATGTGTGTCTTGGCTTTTTCTTTCAGCTATTCATAGTCTATATTTTTCTCTCTCACTTTCCCTTTTTTTCTCTTTTCCTCCTGCATTGAGAGCAATATAAAGTAGACCTTTTTTAAAAGATTGGATTTGTACGTTAATAACATTTTGTGGTTTTGTTCTAATTTAAAAATAGGGTAATTTTAATTTAAAAACAACAGTCAAACTGAGGCAGGATAAGTAAGATTTGGGGGCTGTATTAGTTCATCCTCACACAGCTATAAATAACTACCTGAGATTGGGTAATTTATGAGGAAAAGAGGTTTAATTGACTCGCAGTTCTGCAGGTTGTATGAGAAGCTTGGCTGGGAGGCCTTAGGAAACTTACCCGTCATGGCTGAAGGCGAAGGAGAAGCAAGTAGGTCTTATCATGGAGGAGCAGGAGAGAAAGAGAGTAGGGGGAAGTGCCACACACCTTTAGGCAATGAGATCTCATGAGAACTCACTCACATTACAGAACAGCAAGTGAGAAATCTGCCCCCATGACTCAGTCACCTCCCACCAAGCTCTTCCTCTTATACGTGGGGATTATAATTCGAGATGAGATTTGGTTGGGGCACAGAGCCAAACCATATCAGGGGCCATATTGACTTGCCCCCTTGTGTGGCGCCCCACAGGCCCCTCCACAACCAGCTCTACATCCCTGGCATCCTCGTGTGCATCAGCACCTCTTTTGCGAGATAAGCAATCCTACAGGATACTAGCAAACCACCAACCAGATGGTTACAATTTCCTGCTATCCAGTGTGGCCTTGGAAAGAGAACAAAAGTTTCTTATTCCTGATGGAACTTCCCCATTCTCCAACCAATCAGCACCAAAATCCCAAGAAGCTATTAGCTGCAAATTCCTACCATGGGCTGGGTGGGGTGGTGTGGGGCCGGGAAGAAAGGCAGTGGGGGGTGGCCAGGGCTTCCCTGGTGTCTTGTATGTGCAGCTAGGGTCAGGGTTTAGTTTTTAGTAACCTTTTCCTCATTTTAATAATAATTTTTTTAAAAACCTTAGGTAGAGATTTTATATGCTAATGATACACACGATTTGCATTAAGGCATGATACATGTTACAGCTGAGCTCATGCTCCAACGGCAGGTCTTCCTTTGCGTATTTGACTTCACCAGGTCATATGTTATGAAAATGTATGTACAGCTTCCATGAAAGGAATTCTTTTGAGCCACTAGCTGCCGTCTCCCTCTGAGTAACTTGCTCTGCCTCTCAGAGTGTACTTTTGTTTTGCCCTAAACTGTACTTACTCTTGCTTTAGACTTGCTCTTAACTTCTTATGTGTGGTGAATTCAAGAATCTGTACCTGCCCACTAGCAACAAAACTACAGTGAAGTAAGGATATGTATGTGTGTACATGGTGTACTTTGCGTGTTGTTAATGTTGCTTAGAATGTTCTCCTCCTTCACCAACTGGTCTCTGGTTCCTCTAGTTCATCCTTCAAAGTTCAGTTCAAATGTCCTTGAAAGTCATTTCTGCATGCTCCCCTAACTCCCAGTTTAAATTGTCCCTTTCTACTACACTCCCTTAAGTTTCTGTGCTATGCCATAGTTGTGTTTCAGACCTTGTAAACATTATCTCATTCTAACAACTCTTTAAGGATGTCTCATTACCTTTAATTTACAGATGAGAAACCATGGCTCACAGAGGCCAAGGAATTTGTCTCAAGTACTCTGGGAAAATACTCTTCTGCCTCCCGGCCTTAGTTCTTGCTGTTTCCTCTGCCCGAGATGCTCTGTCTCCAGATCTTGGCATGGTTGCCTTCTTATTTCTAGTCATCTTTCCACTCACAAGTCACCTCTTTGGAGAAGCTTGCTCTGATTCTTTAATTACCTAAAGAATCAAATTCCTTGATTACCTAAAGAATTCTTTAAGGTATAATATCTGCCTGCTTTTTTTTTTTCTTAATAGTTTTTACTTTATGAGAGTAACTTGTCTGTTTACTTGTGATGGTTAATATTGAGTACAACTTGATTGCATTGAAAGAGGCAAAGTATTAATCCTTGGTGTGTCTGTGACGGTGTTGCCAACAGAGCTTAACATTCGAGTCAGTGGACTGGGAGAGGCAGACCCACCCTCAGACTGGATGGGCACCAGGTAATCAGCTGCACGCATGGCTAGAATAAAGCAGGCAGAAGTTGGAAGGGCTTGACTTGCTGAGTCTTCCAGCCTTCATCTTTCTACTGTGATGGATGCTTCCTGCCCTCGAACATCAGACTTCAAGTTCTTTAGCTTCTGGACCAGGCGTCCCCAAACTACGGCCCGCGGGCTGCATGCAACCCCCGAGGCCATTTATCCGGCCCCCTGCTGCACTTCAGGAAGGGGCACCTCTTTCATTGGTGGTCAGTGAGAGGAGCACAGTATGTGGCGGCCCTCCAACGGTCTGAGGGACAGTGAACTGGCCCCCTGTGTAAAACGTTTGGGGACGCCTGTTCTGGACTCTTGGACTTACACCACGGTTTGCCAGGGGCTCTTGGGCCTTTGGCATAAGACTGAAAGCTGCACTGTCAGCTTCCCTGTTTTTGAGATTTTGCAACTTGGACTGGCTTCCTTGCTCCCCAGCTTGCAGATGGCCTATTATGGGACTTCACCTTGTGACTGTGTGAGCAAATATTCCTTGATAAACTCTTCTTCACATATGTATCTATCCTATTAGTTTTGTCCCTCTAGAGAAACTTGACTAATACACTTGTTGACTTACATGTTGTTCATCTATTCCACTAGTATTAAACAAGCCTAAGAGTTTAATCCTCAGCTCCTGGAAGTGTCTGGGGTTATCACAGATGCTCAGAAAGTATATAATGAATAAAGAATTGAATGAATAAATAAATAGGGAAATCTTGGACCTGGCCCTGTGACTTTTCTATTTCATGTTCTTTCCAACCCATCTTAATAGTTTGTACATCGTTTAAGATTGTTTACGCTGAAATATGCATATCCTTAAAACGTTATGCTAATACTAACTATATTATATCAGGGTTCTAGAAAAACAGAACCAATAGGCTGTGTGTATGTGTGTGTGTGTGTGTGTGTGTGTGTGTGTAGAAAGAGAGAGAAATTTACTTTGACTAATTGACTCACTAAATTACAGAGACTGGCATGTTCAAAACCTGTAGGGGGTGGCCAACAGGCAGGAGATCTAGAGAATACCTGGTATGGTGGTTGAAATCTAAAGGCAATTTGCTGGCAGAATCCCCTCTTGCTGGGAAAGGTCAATCTTTTGTTCTATTTAGACCTTCAACTGATTGGATAAGGCCCACCACAGGTGGTAATCTGCTTTGATCAAAGTCCACCGATTTAAATATCAGTCTCATCCAAAAAACCCTCACAGAAAGAGAGCTTATATCCTCAAATAACCAAACTACATTTTTTTCACCTTAATGAAGTAATGAAATAATTTAAATCAATAGGCATTTGAAAATTTAGAAATTTAAGTATTGATTAATTGGCTATGACACACAGGGTTCTGCTTGATGCTGGCCTTAAATAGGTGAATGAAATAGACAGATTTCCTATATTCATAGAGCTTCTTATTTGATGATAAGTAAACATATTCATATTATCATATATGATTTTCTTGTGTAACATCAAAAGACACAACCTCAATTTTCTCCATGCAATGTCACTGTTACAAATTTATGGAATTGGTTTTCATTTCTCTTCCTCCTGTAAGTCTGTCCTTAGCCTTCTTGCCCTTTCCTAACAGTTACATCTGCAAAGAGCACTGTTGTGTTTACGAGAACCTCAATATTATTGCTGGTTAACTTGAAGGAGTGACTGTTAGGCTTACGGCTTCAGTTCTTTATTTATAAAATGAGTGTAATGCTTTCTACATCGTCACAATGAGATGGGAATGCAATCACCAGAAAGATATAAGGTTTTAATGGCAAATGGTTAGGAAACTTGGAGAAGCAGAAAAAACAAAGAACAACACATAAAACCGGAGTTAACAGTGAGATTCCAGAGGCAGTTGTGACTTCTCATATGACCTCAGCACTGCAGTGAAGTTATGTAGGTTCAGATGATACTGCCTAAACGGAGCAGGAACACCATTAGGTAGGAGAAGCTTCCTTTGTCTTTCTCAAGTTTTTTGTTGTTGTTGTTGCTCTTATTTTTTAATATATCCTCATGGTATCAGCTAGGCTGTTCCGGAGATTCTGGCTACATGCCTGCTTCCTCACTAGGTGCAAATAACTACTGCAAAACAAAATTAGCACCTTCTCCAGTGTTTACATGGAGGTGGGATGGGGCGAGGGTCCATTACTCATGATCAGGCTTCAGCAGGCCTGGGCTTCAAGCTCTGCGAGTACTCCTAAAAACAACTAGCTCACAAAGATAATATGGAAATGTTGGAAACACCTAGCACATAACATGCACTCAATCAATTAAAAACTGGAATGTTATGACATGTATCATTTTGTCTATAACTCTGTAGGTATATTGCTGTATTACTAGATTGACTTGAAATGATAATATTCTACAAGTTGATTTCTTTTCATTACCAAAGTCACTTGTAACAGCAAGTTACTATTATTGTCATTCTATATGTTATTATTCAGTGCATTATTCAGCATGCTATACCCAGAACATATTCAGAATTTTTATATTTCTAACTTCTTGTGCATTGACTATTCATAAGTTCCTGGGAAAAAAGGGGGACACTATTCCCCTTTGCATGTAACTAATACTGGTGAATACAGAATATTTTACTTATTATATTGCTTAGGAACAACAGTGTAATGTACATACTTAAAGGTGATTCAAATATTTAATTGGTTTTAGTAGGAAGGAGCTTTTCCTTGATTCTTTTCATGTTAAGAGTAGCAAATTATACTATCTCTGAATAGAAATTGTGCATTTTAAAAAGCCATTCCATTCCATTATGTCACATATAAAAACATGCAAAACTTGTGACTGTTTTTTTGTGTATACTTATTTGTACTTTCCACAGTCTCAATGTAAAACCACTTTATATTCAACCCCAATACTCTTACCATATGCAGAAACTGTTAACAGGACAGCTGTTTATTGGTCAAATTAAGAGATGATTAAATAAAGTATAAAAGCAAATCTGATCATGTCATGTCTCTCAAACAGCATGACACCCCCACAAACAGAAACACACATGCAGAAACATGCCCCTTAAATGCTTCATTGACTGGATTTCTCTCTCAGGGTAGAGGCAGAACTCTGTATCATGCCTCTGAGGCCCTTTAGGACGTGGATCCCCTGTGTCTTCAGCCCCATTCATGCCACAGAGCCTTGGCACTCTCTGTGTTAGCCACAATGACCTCTTTCAGCCCCTCAACTGAGCACACCCTTTCCTGCCACCATGCCTTAGGACATGGATGTTTCCTCTGCCCAGAATAACCTTTCCCCTCCCTGCTTAGTAGTTAACAGCTAAGGGTTCTTTAGAACTTCTTTATAGAAGTTGTTTTCAATTTCTGGTTTAGTTAAAGTACTCCAATCATAGATTCTAAGCATCGCATATCTCTTCTTCAAATTTGTGCCCACTGCAATTTCACATGTGTTTATATGAACTCTTAATTACTATGCCTGCCTCCCCATCCTCATTAAACCATGTGGGCTCCACAGGATGTAGCCCTCATTGGTTTCGGCTCATCGTTGCATTCCCCAGTGCCTAGCACTGTGCCTTGCAGTAGTAGAAGTTGACAAATATTTATATCAAAAAATGAAAAATGGGTATGAGCTGTGTGTGAATGAAATTATTGGAATGTTGACCAGGTTTTCACAATATATATTTGTGCAGTTGAACTATCAGAAGACATAATACATGGTTTAATTTATCTGTTTGAAATATGGACATCAAAAGATTTTTGTGAATGAAGCGCTAATAGTTTCTACCCTTGCTTTGAATTCTTTAGGGCAGCTGCTAATTTGCCAAATGCCTTTGATGAAAATGTTTGCATTTTCTTGTATTTTTATTTGTTTTCTTGTCATCCTTAGGGAGCAGAATGCCTGTTTGACTCACCCTGACAGATCAGCTTTGGCAGGTCTGCTGTTGCAGAAAATTCTCCACCCCAGAGGTTTTATCTCTCCTGCAGGGAAGGCTCATGAGCAAATGCTGTCATTAGCAACCATGCACTGTTGAAGACATATAGTGAGAAAATATGTCATGCATTGTTTCCATGTACCAATTTTAGTATAAAATCATGAAGAATTTTCAAGATATTAACTACAAGTTAAAACAATTTTTAACCTAAATCCTGAGAATTTCCCTTGGCATTTTGATTTTCTTTTTGTCTTTCTTGCCCATCTCTTAAAAATTAAATCATTTTGTTTTTCTGAGAAAGATGCTTTTATCTGAGGATTTTCTAAGCTGTACTGTTAGATTTCACTTACTTTTTTATATAGTCTATTTCATACCTATTGGTTTAACATCATAAAAAAAAAATCTTTCCTAGAGCAAGGACAATATGCATATCAAGCTTCCTTATAGAAAAGCTCTATTTTTATATATATGCAAGCATACCTCACTGTTTTTTGCATAACAGATAAGCAGGTAAATATTTGCTAAATTAATAAATGCTTAAAATAGTTATATGTATGTATACTTTTATCCCCACAAAGCATTCTGGGAAATAGTAGCACTTTACTTAATTTGGTGACGACATTGTGTTGTTGTTGTTCTTTAAAATTTTCTAAAGCCATAAACGAGAGTAATAATTCTAGGCTCTGCATGGGGCCACAAACCTGGGTGAATGCATAGACTTGATCAAAAAAGGAATTCCCTATAAAAATAGCAGTGCCTAGAATAATAGTCAGGATTAAAGGCTGATTTATTATGGAAACTTCTAAGATAATTGTTTCACACTGTTTTCTTTCAGGTTTTAATTTGAAGGGTTATCTATATACTGTTGATTGTAAAAGAAATATTTGGCAGGAAAGGGTTTGAAATTCAAGTATAAGAGGTGGTAGGAAAGGGCCCATAGGATCATTAACATTTGGGCTTGTAAATAAATAGTTTATGTTTGGAATAATCTTACCTAACTTCATTAGCATCTGTTATTTGGTTACAGAATTTAAAAACAGGCTGTGCGCTTTTTAATTTTTTAATTTTCACACCTATAATCTCAGCACTTTGGGAGGCTGAGGTGGGCAGATCACAAGGTCAAGAGATGGAGACCATACTGGCTAACATGGTGAAACCCCATCTCTACTAAAAAAAAAAAAAAAAAAAAAAAAAAAATTAGCTGAGTGTGGTGGCACACGCTTGTAGTACCAGCTACTCAGGAGGCTGAGGCAGGAGAATCACTTGAACCCCTGAGGCAGAGGTTGCAGTGAGCCAAGATTGTGCCACTGTACTCCGCTTGGCGACTGAACAAGACTCCATCTCAAATAACAAACAATTAAAAAGCAGTGAACGTAAAGAATCATTAAAAATTTAATCTATACCTTAAATATCTTATTTTAATCTAAAATATATAAATGTTCATTTATTCACAAAGCTTTTGGGATGAGGCCAACAACATGAGTTCTGTTTCCTGAGTGAAGGTCCTTACCTTCTTTCTTGCATAAACCACACACCCATAACATATCATTTACATTTCTAGTTTGAGTTTCACTCAAGTTAATAACTTAATATTTAATAAAGCAATCTAAAAGCATAAGCATTTTTAACTTTTTATTATAACATTTTATGATTTTCTTACATCTAACTTAACATTTTAAAAATCAAATCTTTCTGAAACATTTAAAGAAATGACTATTTTCATAATGAAATCTCATCACTTTTTATATAATGTTAATCAATTTGCATAATTATTATGACAAGTACAAGTGACTTTCACAAAGAAACAGATAACTGATTTTGACTTTGGTAAGTAACATCACTCAAGGAGAGGGTTGGAAGCAGAAATGCCTGAGTCTTCTATGGAGAAGCCTGTCAGTGCCTGGGCAGCCCCTTGGCAATCCATGTGTTATGGGTGGAAAGAAGAGCATTAATTAATCCAATAGTTTGATTAATTCTAACTGAACGGTATTCTTTTAAAACTTACATGTGCTTTATTTTAAGAATAACATATTTATTATAGGTATTTGAAAATAAAACACGTATATACACATACACACAATGCACCACCTGGAAAAATCACTATAAATATTTTCAACCATTTCTCCAATCATTCTAAGTCCATAATGCTCTCTCATGCAAGGACCACTTACAACACAATAGTTTTTAAACATAGTCCATGTTTTTAGCTAATACTGCATATATCACATAAAAATAGGATAATATGCACTTATAATGAGTTATTCTTGTTATAACTCATGAACATTAGTCCAGTGTTGGACCTATAGCTAGAGTTTCCAGATCTTCTTCTGTTGCATAAATCCTCTGTCCAAAAGAGAGATTTTTAAGAAATAAATAATGTAAAAGACATGAATCACTCATATGGAAATAATGTGAATGTGAAAAATATTTATTATGTTTTGGATGATAATATTTTTTAAAGTGCCTTAGCCATTTTCAAATGAAGATAGGTGAGTAAAAAAATAGAGAGAGAGATGTCCCCAACCCTTCCAGGTAATTAATGAAAGAATTAAGATGAGAAACCAGGCCTTTTCTTAATATTGTAATATTTATGGGTACCTGATTAAAATATAGACATTATGATTTAAGTGAACAGTATGCTCTAATGGTCTGAGGAGATGTTTTCTTTCCAAATGTATTTCTTTGATTAAAATAGCAGGTCTAACATTCTTTAAGTATATTTCCCAGTAACAATTTAAAATTATAGAAATTTCTGAATAAGTAATTATGGGACAGCAATAAATGACCTCAAAAAACAAAGCTCTGGATTGCTTTTGCAAAATGGCACATGAATAAAAAGAATTTCAGAACTTGTTAGAAATGAAAATGTCTTATGACATGTTGCCCCAAAGCCCTCCATAAAATGTTGAAGCTTAATTTTAGATTATACAACTTAAAGTTAAGAACTGCCTTGGCTCAGTTTGCTTTTTCAGGCAGCCAGCACAGTGCCACATGAAGATGGCACATAATAGGCACTTTTTGATTGACTGTCTCCAATTACTTTGCTTTCTTTAATGTGATCTCCAAGTCTTTCTTAAATACTGGACTTGTTTCATTTCTCTTCATCTCAAGCCTTAAGAGGAGAAATGCATTCTCCTCCCACCTTCCATTTTGTGCTAGGGTCAGATAAAACTGTTTTACAGATCCCCTCAGTTTGTGTATGGCCCTAAAGGACATTGAAGGAAAAGGAAGCAGAAACAATTCAGTTTCCCATAGCAGCATCACAGAAGGACTGTCCTTCAAACTGATCTCTGATAGTTTATTGGGTAGAGGTGTGAAAGTTATATGACTTGGTTCCTCTCTTTTATAGGGCTAGAGAGGAAATATTTTTATGTACTAAAACCTCTATGGATTCTGGACACACTACAGAACTGTACACAGTTAAAAATCCAAAATCTAGAATAGCTAATGATTTTTAGGCAAAACTCTAATATTGTTTAGGGTTCTACCTGTAGTCATTCTATTAGGTTTAGCATGTTGATCATAAGCCTTCACAGTAATAATATGTACACCTTTTCATAAAAATTAGGGAATTTGAGTAGATAAAAGTGTAATAAGGTTTCTGGGTGAGGAGTGAGTATTTGTATTGACAGATTTTATTGCAAGCAACTGTAGAGCAACTTAACCTTAGTGACAAAGCACCAGAGTATCTTATGGATTCCAAAAACAGTGGCAGCGGATTTCAAGCACAGAACTATGTTCTGGAGCTGGGTGCTTTCTTTTTCTGAGTCTCCTTTATTTGTCTTACAGGTTACAAGTTGCTTTTCTATGTGCCTTTATCTTCATTGGAAACATATCTACCAATAGCTCCCATGTCATGTGTAAACTGAAGCTACTCTGTGCACCATCTTTCTGCTTTTGTCCCAGTTGGGGAGTTCCAGGTATGGGACTAATTGCTCAAGCTCTGATCAATTTGACAGAGCCAGGACTAGGACAATAAACTGTTGGAGTAGTTGTACCTCCCAGAAAAGTGAGTGTGCCTGGGGGCTGAGTGGAGTTAGTCATGGTAGTGGTAAAATGAAAAAGGGGTCCTTGTGAGTTCTTTACAATTTTCAAGAGACTAAAATCAATTCAACAACAGTAAGTTACTGAGCAACACCTAAATGTCACTATGCCCTTTGATTTTACATCCATTACCTTTTCAATCATTACAATCTTGTGTGCCAATGAAGTGAACACTTGTAACTTTTTCTGTTCAGAACCACTTCTCATACTTGGAAATGTTCTCACCATTCCTGCTTCTGTGAACTCAATTCTCTGTGTAATATAACTGTTCAGTGTCTATGGAAGCTGTCCACTTTCAGGTTGCACATTCCCTCTGACCACATTTAAAAGTTCAGGTATGCTCCTCCGACCATGTCACTTTCCTGCCTAGGATACTGAAACTAAAAAAAAAAGAGAACTCAAACTATTTTTCCATGTTACAATTGATTGTTAATGCATAAACGAAAAAGGTGTTGGCAAACATATTTCATCATATACTTAAGATGGAAAGGAAGCTGGAATGCAGTGAGAAAGAAATAAAAAATAATAATAAGCTGAGTGGTAGACAGAAGCCAAGACAAGGGATGGATTTTGGTTCCGATTCATTTCCTGTACCTCCATTCACCTCCTGTACTCCTGCAGGGCATTCTGTAGGGCTTCCTTGCTGGTGGTACCAGTGGGAGCAGTCTCTGGTTGAAATTCATTAGCTCATTAAGTCCACGTTTACCTTCATTGCCTTTCTGACCTGTCTCTCCCATTTCTACTTTCAGTTCTATTACAAGCCACACTGTACTCCTGTCACTTTTGTAAGTCTCTGATGTTGAATTTCAGCTTTGTCCTGGTTTCATTTGTGTATCCAGCTCTCCCCTTCCCTCTTGTCCCCTGTATTCACTTGCAGATATCAGTTTAAAACTTTCTTCTTCAAAAACATCTACTCTGTCCACCCAGCTTATGTAAGATACTTCTTTATGTCTTCATAGCACTTAGTATTTCCCCTATTCTAAGAGCTAACTTTGCCATGGTACCTTCTAATTAAATGTATATTTACATAATTAAATTGCCTATTACCACATAAGCACCTTGTGGATTTGAGCCATAAACTACTTTGCCCACCATTGTACATCTAGCTCATCTAGCACAATATCTGGCACAGGGGAGGTAGGCAATAAGTATTGTGGAATAAATGAAGAGATTAATATATATTTGAAGATCATCAGGCTCAGAATAAGTGGACAAATAAGTATTATCCTAATTAGGCACTGTTCAAAAACAATATAATAAATACACTTTTTTTTTGGAACAAAAATGAGCATCCGTTGTTCCTAGCAGCACTGAACCGATTATAGATCCACACACGCCTACTTTTTCACCTCTCCAAGTGTGCTGGTGCCAGTCACTCAGTTAGAACGTGGATTCTTTGTCCTCTCATTTCAGTATCTTACTCCATCCACCTCCTTCAGGAAGCCTCTCTGAATTCCTGGCTGGTTTGCCACTTTCCTTCACTCTCAAAAACCTTGGTTTATATAGAACCAAAATCCAAGTTCTATTTCTATTGCACTATGTGATATAGGGCAAATAATCTCACCCACTTTGGCCTTAGTTTCCTTATTTCTAAAAGGAATCAGCAGTACTGCATTATTGATCTTTAATTGCTTTTTAGCAGCCAAATTCTCTTATTTTGTAAATAAAATTATAAAGTCCAATATTTACATTGATTAAAATCTTATCAGAGATCAAATGTATCTTTTCTTTAGCAAGCTAAAAAGCATCTTGAAATCTTAGAAGGGATGCTGCCGCACAAACTACATGACCCCAAAGGCACCACCCTTGTGAACATTTTGCAGTCACTAGGAGGTGCTTCTTTTGGACCACCAAAAGGATCTTCAGTCATGCTATCACATGTGTGTAGTCTCTCTAATACAAGAGGAGATAATCAGTTTCCTTATTATCTAAAACTTCCGAAACAAAGTTTTCTCAACTCCTAAAAGTGGATGCTCAGGAAAGGATATTGAGTTCGTGAAGAAGTAAACAGGAAACTAGTTTTGAAAAAGCATTCCATGGACCAGCTGGGGCCTTGGAAGAAAATGCAAACACTAGAAACTAGTAATCTCAAGCATCCTTGATTAATTTGATTACCTTGGGCCAAATCTTAAAATTTTATTAGCTTGATCCATCAAAATGTTTACATTATCCGGTCAATTTGTCGTGATAATACTGAGTTACACCCTCTCAACATCCTGATCGAGTTAAAAAAACTAAATATAAAACAGTGATACTTTTCACCATGAACAACATTTTTTTCTTTCTTTCTTTCTGGACCTCAATCCAAATAAAGAAAATCTGTAGAAGATTCTAAAAAGTGAACAAGCAAATAAGGAAGATGATACTGGAAAAGCTTTTTGTTGTTGTGTTTGACCAGTCTTTAGGGTAGTTTTATAACTCTCATAAAGCAAATATTGTTTTAGTACTATTTATGTTTCAACCACTAATCAGGAAAATAATTGCTAAATATGCCAAGACTCAAGTCTTAGATGTGTTCATTGAATTGATTCCTTTACTGGAGCTAAAACTTAATAGGTTGCCAAGAAAAACAAATCAATGATGTATTCTCTTTAAAAATCCCTTCTAGCTATCTCAGCTTTTCACTTTTCATATAGAAATCCATGCTCTTCCTTACTGACGAGTATAATTTTGTATACAAAAATTACATTCTAGTCAGAATACTAAAAATTCCAATTTACTAGCATTTGTTATTTGAACCAGGCTGACCCTTCTGTAGTGTGGCTTGACTTGCTTTTATTCTTGTGTATTATCCAGTATCAACATTATACAGAAAACAAATTTAAAGAATAATGCTTGGTCAGAGATACAGCAACAATATAGAATAAGATGATTTGTTTTAGACAGTCTCAGAAGGAATCTTATTGATACAGCATACAGCTTGGACCCAAATTCTCAGAGAAGGAAGTAAAATATGTTATCTTTATATCACATTTATTTTGGATAATTGTTAAAGAGTTCAGCTTACTATAATTTTTATAAGATTTAAAATTAATGTACTAGCTAGGGAAAATACACTGTTTGACAAGTCATGAGAGGCTGAAGCCTGAGATGCCCTAATCTCCTGCTCATTGCTATTGGCTGAGGGCCAACTAAGTATCACAATTATCTTTGCTTCAAAAAGGATGTTGATCAAAAGGTAGGGATGCATTTCACAAGCATTTATTTCTGTAAAGAATTGTGAAAGGTTGAGAATGTTTGGTTATGAATGTGTTAATTCATCTTCAATTTTACCCTTTTGCATCCAAGTTTCTTTACAAACAACAACAAAGCAAACCCAAAAGGACTTGGCTATGCAATTAGTGTACTGGTCCAAGTATGGTTAAAACGTATCTTATGGAGCCCAATGGCTACATTTTTGTCTGGAATAATTAAAGGACTATTTTGATTATTGTTGTTTTATTTTCAGTTTTAAATACTTTGATTTTGATAGATATAACCATACTGGTGTTATAGTCCAAGCACTACTATTTCCTACCCATTAATGATAATTAGCTCTTGTATATGCAAAAAAGAGAGGTGATCAATGGAGGTGTTCAATGGAGGTTTCCAAATGAACAATTAGTAATTCAGTGACAGAGAGGCTGCCACCAAAGACCATTTGGAAAACAGACACATTTTGAATCTCAGAAAATAATAATTTATTGGTAGGATGTTTCTTTTAGAAAAATGGCCCTTTTGAATTCTCTGAGGCAAAAAGGAAAGAAAATTGAGAAGTGAATTGTGTGCTGGGTAAAGCTTCTGTGCAATGATGTATCTTAAAACTTGAAATAGTAATTTCTCTCATTCTGTAATGTGTCTTATTTCAGCACACCAAACACCAGATGGAGTGTAATAGATTTTATAAAAATGCCAAGGCAGGTAATAATTTACATGTTTTTTGTATTAAAAACATCAATATTATGTATTATAAACCTTGTGAAATGCTGACACAGAAAAAAATCCATGTTCAAATCAGTTTCCTTTGTACAGATAAATGACCTCAGATATAAACCAGACAATGATTAGCTAATTTCTTTTCTGATCTATATTTCTAAAGAATAAAATACACAAATGAATGAGTTGTGACTATTCCCATTTAAAAAAGTATAGTCACAGCTGAGCTAAGCTTTGGAAAAATATTTGAAGACATGTTTTTCTTTATGCAGGGAACGCATTTTAAATGTTCTTAAAAACCTATTACTTTATACTTTTATTTACCAAGCATATTCTTTTTCAAGGATTGTGTGTTTTTGATGGCATTTAAATTTCACTAAAAACAACAAAGTTGAACTACAAAGAGCAACAGTAATAAATATTTTACACTTTATATAATATTTTCATATCTACCTAATCACATAACGACTTGGGTGACCAGAGCCAAGAGTAGGCATTAGGATCCTTATTACACAGATGAGGAAATTGTGTTTCCAGAAATATAAATAATTGATATTGATCCAGGCTCCAGTAAGAGTGGCTAGAGCTCTCCACGGTTTTATTCATGGTCAGAATAAGTTAGAGAACCAGAACTTGGCAGCTATCCAAGGAGGAGGGCATCATTTTTCAGGTTAAGGAAGAGACTACTTACCAATATCATCTCAGACAAACACAGGTAGCCCCTTCAGGAATTTCCCCACTCCCTCTCCAAGCAGGGTACCTGTGTTCTATAGCCCACCACTTTGAGAATGATACCCATCTCTGAGCCAAGCATGTGTGAATTACAACGGAGCTTTTAAGGAAGCAGGTAAAGAGATTTTTCCCTGTTCAGCTCTGATTCTTTTCTGTGTAGGGGTAAAAATTAGTGGCACAACTATGTGGTCTAGAGGAAAAAGGATAGAAGCATAGCTTAGATGTGTAACTTAAACTCCAAGCTAATGAGATGAGAAGGGAAGCGATATCACTGATTTTATTTTGGCCACTATTTTTCCTGTTCCATTATTAATCCAGGTTTCCCTCTTCTAAATTTGTTTAAAATAACAAAATACTAGAGTAGAAGCTTCCTTCCATCCTATTATCATTCTATTTTCTGAGGTGACTAAGACTCTAAAGATGATATGTATTTATTCCATTCACATATTTTATATGATATAACATGTAATATATGATTAGCAAATTGTTTTATGTGCATTTTAAGAGGTACAAAAATGTTAGCATTATATAGTTAAGACATCAAGTTCTACATTTTCCCCTTACATTTATGTTTCTGAGATTCAGTCTTGGTGATACACATAAGCCTATTTAGTCCTTTTTATGAATACATAAAAAATATAAATTCAGTGAGAGCAGAACTTTATTTTATTCATTGTTCTGCACTAAGTAACTTGAGCAGAGTATTTCCCTCATGAAGTAGTGAATTTGAGAGAATGAATTAGTGTATATAAATGAATAAATTAATGTACAAATGAATTGTACTGTTAGCTTATTTTTTTCCCTATTTCTGGCTTTGTCTGATCTTGATATTAAGGTTATTCTGGCTTCACAAAATGAGCTGAGTAGCTTTCAAACGTTTTGTATAAATATATATTTATTCCGTAGGATATGCTAAGGTCCAGTGCTTGCTTCTGGGTAGATCTTAATGAATGATTTGATTTCTTTAATGTTATATTACAGTTTCTGAAAATTTTCTTCTTGAACTATTTTTGGTAGTTTATATTTTTCTATACAATTACTCCTGTTGTCTCCATTTTTAGATTAAATGGTGTATTCGTTTACTATTGCTGCTGCAACAAATGACCACAAATTTAGTGGCTTAAAACAACACACTTTTATTATCTTATAGTTATCGAAGTCAAAAGTCTCAAATGGGCTTGTAGATACTTTTTTATGCCCATTCTAGCTTCCACAGATTGCCCACATTACTTGGCTTGCGTTTGTGTTTTTACTCTTACCCTCCTGCCTCTCATTTGTAAGGGCTCTTGTCATTATAATGTACCCACCTGGGTAATCATGATTACCTCCCCATTTCAAGAGCCTTAGCTGAATGTTATTGGCAAAATCCCTTTTGCCCTGTAAGGTAACACACTTACAGGTGTCAGGAATTAGGATTTGGACCTCTTTTGTGGCGGCCCATTATTCTATTTACCACAATTGGTATAGTATGTTCCATTGTATTTTCTCCTTTCTCTCTAAATGTGTTGCTTTAAAAAAAATTCAGAATGTGTTTATTTCTTCCTGCATCATTTTCTTTTCATTAACTTGTCTATTTTATTAGCTATACCCTGACAGTTTTGACAGAGTTGTGTGGTATAGCAGAAAGGTTGGGAAGACATGGATAGCCGTGCTGGGAGTGCTGTTCAAGTAATTTTCTGCCTCCAGTCATTTCCCACTACTTCATGAAAAACAACTACTTCCACCGTGCTGTGGATGCTACGAAGTAATCCATGGCAGGTGTTAAAGGTAATGGTGCACCCTGAGCATTCTCCCTCCGCATCCCGATCCCGGAGCTGGTAATTCCCTATGACTGACACCTCTGAGCTCCCGCTCTCTCCTATCTCACCCTGGGGAATACCTGAGAAGGTGAGGTTTCACCTTCTTGCTCCCCGCGCCACCCCCACCCACACCCCCGCCCAGCTGAAGCTTGGGCATGCGCATCATCCGCGACAGATTGGAGGGGACCCTGCTGCTCTCTCCCCTGCTATCCTCCTCCCTTCCCTTCCCCACCCCACTCGAATTCCCGTTTTCCCCCACTCCCCATTCCCGCCCCGCACCCGCCCCAAGCCCCGGCTCGGGGACCTGTCTGGCGGGTTTCGACATCTGGGGAATTAACCTGTCCCGCCCATCCCTAGCCTCGAGCCGCGCAGGCTCCGCGCCTCCGCCCTTGTTCCCTCCCAGCTCCTCCGAATGGAAGCCGCTACAAATGGCTTGAATGAAACGTGTGTGGGTTTAGTGAGTGGTGAACCACCAGGGGATCCCGTCTCCCCACAAACCAGTATCTCTCCGAGGAGGAGGCGAAGGACTGGGAGGAGGCCGGGAGCCGAGCGTCGGGCTTCGGGGGCGCGCGCAGCGGCTGGAGCGCGGGGAGAGGCTGGGCCACCTCCCCTTCCCGGCCGCGCACCGCCTGGCCCGCGGCGGTTCCAGGCACCACCCTCCCCGCCCGGGCAGCGCCCGCTGTGGCAGTGACGACCTCCCGCGGCCGGCGGCACGGTCCACCGAGGAGCGGCGCCCTCTTCGCCCCCTTCTCCCCACGATTCCCTTCTCTGCGGCGGCACGCCGTCCAGCAGCCCGCGTCGCCCCGTCGTCAACTTAGAGCTGGAGGAGAAGCCACTTTGGCAGTGGCGGCGGGGCTGGAATCCCGCTTCTCCTCGGCAGCAGTAGCCTCGCAAGACGCTGGGGTTGGGTGGGGCAAGAGTTTCGCCGGTGCATCAGCGCTGCTTCTGAAGGTTTGCAACCTGTTTCCAGCGAGCTGGGAACGGAGTTGTGACTGCCGGTCGTCTGGGGGAGGGGGACTTGTTTTTCTTTTCGTCTAGAGACCTCGGCTTGCAACTGGATAAAGCAGTGTCGAAAGGATGTAACTAGGCAGAGCAACTGTTACCAAGAAGGCCACCACCCCACCCAAAGCAGTGCGAAGCCTCGGGCTTCGTCCGAGCTCCCCGAGTCGCAACATTAATCAACATTCAGGTGTAGATTGCAACTTTCCAAGGTCAGCCGCCGGGAGTAGCCCATTCCCTCTACAAACCTTGGAGCGCACACCTCGCTGGGACTGAACTTGGCTGAGAAATGCACAAGATACCAAACAAGGAAGGATTGTAGGGGGCGTGTGTGTGACCCCCAAGACCCAGCCTCCGCTATCCCCGTAATCTCCGGTCCCCGCTACCAGGCGGGGGTGAGTAAGTGACATGTGCCTAACTCTCAGCAGCAACTTCGGCAGCAGGTGTCGATCCTAAGCAGGAGCCGCGGTGCCGGGTGTGCCCTCACCAAGCCATGCGAGTCCCGGGCGCGCTTCTCGCCCGCATGTCGCGGCTGCTACTTCTGCTACTGCTCAAGCTGTCTGCCTCTTCTGCCCTCGGGTTCGCCCCTGCGACCAGGAACGAAACTTGTCTGGGGGAGAGCTGTTCACCTACAGCGATCCAGCGCCGCGGCAGGGACGTCTGGGGACCGGGAAATTCTGCAGGAGACGTTCTGCGAGCCCGTGCACCCAGGGAGGAGCAGGAGGCGGCAGTGCTTGCGGCGCCCTCCTGGGACCTGCCGGCGGCCCCGGGCCATGGCCCGGGTGCAGGCAGAGGGGCGGAGGCGTCTTCAGCCGGAGCCCCGGCACCTCCAACCAGGCTGCCTGGTCCCGGGAGGTGGAAAGGTGCTCGGGGTCAGGAGCCTCCTGAAACTTTGGGGAGAGGGAACCCCACGGCCCTCCAGCTCCTCCTTCAGATCTCAGAGGAAGAGAAAGGTGCCAGAGGCGCTGGCATTTCCGGGCGCAGCCAGGAGCAGAGTGTGAAGACAGTGCCCGGAGCCCCCGATCTCTTTTACTGGCCACGAAGAGCCGGGAAACTCCAGGGTTCCCACCACAAGACCTCACCCAAGACTGCCAATGGACCAGCAGTGTACGAAGGGCGGACAATTGCACTTCCGGGCCGGGCGCTGGCCCAGAATGGGTCCTTGGGTGAAGGAATCTATGAACCTGGGGGTCCCCGCCATGGAAACAGCACGAACCGGCGCGTGAGACTGAAGAACCCTTTCTACCCTCTGACCCAGGAATCCTACGGAGCCTACGCGGTCATGTGTCTGTCCGTAGTGATCTTCGGCACCGGCATCATTGGCAACCTGGCTGTGATGTGCATCGTGTGTCACAACTACTACATGCGGAGCATCTCCAACTCCCTCTTGGCCAACCTGGCCTTCTGGGACTTTCTCATCATCTTCTTCTGCCTTCCGCTGGTCATCTTCCACGAGCTGACCAAGAAGTGGCTGCTGGATGACTTCTCCTGCAAGATCGTGCCCTATATAGAGGTAATGTCTTCCAGGGGGTCTCAAGCTATTGGCTTTATCTGTTTCCGGGATTATAGCAACAGAGAGCTGCTGCTGGATGCACCAACCTAGCTGAACGCCTTTGCTTATCTGGAGCCCTCTTTAATTTCTCTTTCCAGTTATTTATTCATATGTGTATATACAAAAAGAGGTAGCTTCGCTAAATCACTTTCAAATTCATCTGCACCTGGGCTGTAAAAAAATGATGATTCACAATATATATAATTGTTTGGAGTATAAATCTGTCTCCCTGAATATGGTGATATGCATATTTCTGATTTGGCACATGTTAGAGATTTGAGGGTTAAATAAATGGCCAGCCCACGGTTGTCATCATCAGAGCCTAAAAAAAAAAAAAAAAAAAAAAAAAAAATCATTAGCATATCTACTAGTTATCTTGTGCTTCAATGTGATTTTTCCTCCAAGAAGATTATTGCATTTTTTCTTAAACGCCAAGGTTGGAGTAACATTATTTTTACAAAGAAAGAAAGGAAATTATGTTTCTTTGTCAGTTGACCTCATGATATATTATTAACCTCTCAAGTTAGTTTAAGTGCCTGGCTGTCTTCCATGCTGTCCCGTCTAAATTCTTATGGCATTTGTTTCTTTTTCCTTCTTGATTTTTTAATTGTGTGTGTGTGTGTGTGTGTGTGTGTGTGTGTGCATGCGCATGCATGTGAACTTAAGTAAAAATAAGACTTTGGCCACCATGGCACAGAATTTGTTTAACATTCTCAAATTTATACATTTGTCATTTGTGATGGGTGCAAAAATTGGCTATTTTAAGGGCTTGACCCTAAGACTAGAAAATTTCTTGAGAAGGGGGCACATCGAGGTTCCAAACTTTGGAAACAAAAATCATGTGGAGTGAAATTGAGGTGTTTCATCCTACAGCTAGTGTCCTGGCCCACTATTGTGGTAGGTGGAATTTGCTCTTTAAATGGCCTCTCTTTAACACCAGCTCTTGGAAGGGGCCCAAGTGTTTTTGCTGTCAGTTGTGTTTTTAGCCAGCTGGCTCCTGATTTTCTCCATTCAGACTGTCCATTTCATTTATGGAAGCAGAAGAAGGGAAACTGTAAATATTCCACAGCTCCTGATCCTGTCTGGCACCAGGGCCTGTGACACTATGTTCAACATTGTTCCAGGCCTAAAGCTGGGGGATAAGTAAACAGAAAACAGTACCTACTTAGATGGAGCAAGGCAAGAGACAGTAAATAAGACCCTCTGTTATACAGGGATCAGGTGCAGGATCATTCTATGACTACGAAATCAGCTGTTGCTACTTTATCAGCATCCTGGATTGCTCTTTTTGGCAAGCTTAGCGTATCCCTGAAACATCTACTTTATTTGGTAGACAGTTCATTTTTGAATTGTGAAGGTGGTAGTTTAACTCATGTTAGAGAATATGTGTCTATTTACCAACTGCCTCTTCAAGGTCAGTTTCAAATTTATTTTTTTAAATCAGAAGTAATTGACTTATGCAAGAGACAGAAGTAAAAAGTGGACAAGAGAAGTACCTCAATGAAAGAGAAGTCTATTGGTTTATCTCACTGGAAATGTACTGGACATGTAGAAATCTGTATATGCTAGAGGGAAAGACAATAGGACCGAAAGAAGAAATTGGGGAAAGAAAAAAATACCAAAGTTTTTGAAAGAACACCCTAAAAGAAAAGAATATCAAATTCAAAAAAGAATATAGAAACTTTGGTTTAATGAGATATAAGCATTTTGAGCATTGACATTTATTATGTACACATTTTAATTTTCTTTCTCCGTAATTCTGAGTTTTTATAAACATAAAAATACTTTCATTTGTGTTTTGCTTGTTAGTTTCGTTAGCTCCTCAAGAGTGCTTTTTTATCTTTTATTATTAGTAAAATCTCCCTTTTACTGTCTGTATTTTTGCTTGTTTTTTTTCCCCATTCTAATAGCTTTCTGTATTTTTCAGTTAGTAGTGCAGGGTTGGTTGGTTGGTTGGTCGATTTATTTATTTATTTATTTATTTATTTATTTATTTGAGATGAAGTCTTGCTCTGTCACCCAGGCTGGAGTGCAGGAGTGCGATCTCGGCTCACTGCAACCTCTGTCTCCCAGGTTCAAGTGATTCTCCTGCCTCAGCCTCCTGAATAGCTGGGATTATAGGTGTGCACAACCATGCCTGGCTAATTTTTGTATTTTTAGTAAAGATGGGTTTCACCATGTTGGTCAGCCTGGTCTCAAACTCCTGACCTCTGATCCACCTGCCTTGGTCTCCCAAAACACTGGGATTACAGATGTGTGCTACCACGCCTGGCCATAGGGGTTATTTTTCTTAGAGAATCATGAGATTCAAAAGAATCAAAGATTTCTTAGAGAATCATTAGTTTATTTTTTAAAATTAGAGTGTAATATATATTTTATTGTTAAAATAGTGAGTGAACATCTTAATATGTAGCATTTCTATATTTCTACCTAATCCATATCACTCTGAAATAATTTTATAATATTTTATAAAAATAATTATTGGACAATATTGTTGGCTTCATAATTCCTGATAACTGAGAACAAGAACCACAGTCCAAATCTCAAAATAAAAGCATTTCTGTCTCCAGGAGGCACTGATGTTTTCACCAAAGTAAGAGATATTTAGTATCTCTCCTATGTTGGGTTTCTGCAAAAGCAGACCCTGAGGTGTAGATTTATTGAGGCATCAAGTTTATTGGGTTGTGCTCTCAGGTTCAACACCTATTACGGAAGGAAGAAAACAGGATTGGACAAAGGAAGACATTGAATTTTGATGCAATTGTCACAAAGTCCTCAGCTGACACCATTAGGAACTTTACAGTTGGGATGTCCATGCAGAAATTTCCTAAACTGAGGCAAGAGGGCTCAGCCTTTACATCTCTTCATGGACTGGTCATTAGATGTAAGGCATTAGATGTGAGGCTGCTCCCAGGATGGGGCATAACCTTGAGTTGGTTGGATCTCTTTGGTCAAGGGCAATTCCCAGAGAGGGATGCAGCTAAGCACCCTCAACCAACAGCCCCAGCAGCTGGAGAAATCAGTGCTTCATTCTTGAAGGACTTTGGAGGGAGCTGTCTGGATGGAAACCACAGCATCCACTACAGTACGTTTTGAGCAATCATGTTAAATCAGACATAGATGATGTTTTTATCCAACTCCTTCATTTTAAAGATGAAATATGAGGCTCAGAGACTATCCTAAACATATATACCTAGTTAGCCACCAGACCCTTAGTCTCAATGTTTCATATACTAATTAGACAAACATATATGAAGCTCAAGTTTTAACCAGCGAGTGTTTTCTTTTCCTTTCTCCTCCTTGGCATCTTAAAAATTTTTTTTTTATCCACTAGACAGGAAAAAAATAAAAACTCATAAACATCATTTGTTATATAATTAAATGTATAGCTTCTGTTATTCTTAAATTTCGTTTTGTTTCTCATAAACTGTCAGTAAGTTCTGCAATTGGTAGTTAATTGAAATTTTTTAAATTGCAATAATCTGAGATAACTGTGCTTTTTAATGTCCCAAACATGATTACTGTAATGACCAAAAAGTTATATAGGTTACGTTTTATGTTCTTAAAATCATACAAAGTGTGTTAGATTGGTGGAGGACATTACAAATATATTACGTTTGTTTGAACTTCCTCCAAATAATCTTCCAAAATTTTGCCTCTGACCTCAAAACTTTTAAAAATTGTTTGATAATTTGTCTCCTTTCATATTTCTAAATTTTGCCTTTCCTTCACTTGCTACTTTCTTATATTTATTTCTTGGCTATTTTTCCTGTTTCTTAAAACCATGTATAATACCTTCTTATTTATATGTAGCATTTACCAGTAATATGTTTAACCTTTTTCTTATTTATATGTAGCATTTTCCAGTAATATGTTTAACCTTTTTCAGTGTTTTTATTTTTAAATTTTTCATAGTTAATTTTACATTTTATCCTCAATTGATGATTAACTTTTACAATTTTTCTCTCCCATCTTCTCTTTTGCTTTTTTTTCTACCACAATTCTTTCTCCTCTACAGCTTGAGTGTTAGCACAATCTGAAGGGAATCATGGAATTCTGTGGGAGATTTGGGTTTGTGTAGAAAAATAGTAGATATTTCTTCCGTTAAAACTATACAGTTTGCAATTTGCATTCAGCTCCTCTTTCTATTTTAATTTGTTGACCTAAAGCTTGAGAATAGCATCCAGCTTCCAGGGTCTATTGTGAGAAGAAAGTTTTATGATGTTCAATATTGCTGTGAGTAAGAATGTTCTGGGAACTGTTGTAGTTGATGACTTTTCCCGTTCTATTCCAGGATTATGACATCTTTATGGCCTAGTAATAAATCTCATAAAGACCAAGGACAAATGAAATGGTAGGAAAAGCCAGACAGGAGAGAAGAAATTTTGGATAGATGATGGCCATCCCCATAGACACATCATTTTAAAGTGATTTATTACATAGTCACAAGAAAAAACTATACTCAAAACAATAATTTTATATGTAGTGTGCTTATATGTGTATGGGGGGAGGTGGAGATATATGTGGGTGTGGGTTGCAATAGGAAAATGGCAGAGGAGTTCCTTACCATACTTACCATTCACTTAGGAACCTAACAAGTGTTTAAAACCAAATAATAAGGGCCAGATGTGGTGGCATACCCCTGTAATCTCAGCACTTTGGGAGGCGTATGCAGGCAAATTGCTTGAGCCCAGGAGTTCAAGACCAGCACGGCGAACATGGTAAAACTCCATCTTTACAAAAAAAATACAAAAATCAGTGGTATGTGATGGTGCACTGCTATAGTCCCAACCATTTGGGAGGCTGGGGTGGGAGGATCACTGGAGCCCTGGAGGTTGAGGCTGCAGTGGGTTGTGATCATGCCACTGCACTACAGCCTGGGTGACAGAGTGGGGTCCTGTCAAAAAAAAAAAAAAAAAACATCAAATAATTCAGACATCGAATATGGCAACTGAATCAGCTCTTTGCTCAGTATTTAATGTAAGTCAGAATCAAGGTATAATCTGTCCGAGATCCTAGATAACAGATTAAGGTCTGTTTGGACATAATTTGGGGGTTTTGAATGATTGAGATTCTCTTTAGCTTAAATAACTCACACCTTCATGTTGGTTGTAGGGCCAAAGGCTTCAAATAATTATAATGAGATAACCCCAGGTCTAACTGTATTTTTTATTTTACTAGGATACATAACTTCTGCACAGAGGTGGAGGAAGAATAAAGGGAATATGTCTTACCAGGGCCTCTGGTCTGGGGACTATTTGTGACAAGTCTAGAATCTTTTCTAATGAGAGGGGCCAGCTTCTCCAATGGCTTTAGAAATACTGGTTTTAAATTGAGTGGAACAAATGGCTCTTTCATTGCCTTAGACTGTAGCTAGCACTGACAAGTAAGAAAGGAAGGGTTTTTGGAGGTTGAAGATGGCAGTGCCATACAGCTATCCAATTCTACACAGATTTCCCTAGAACGCCTGCGTTCAAGTAATAGAACATTTATCATGGCATATGGTAAATTTTCTCTGAGAGGTGGATTCACCATTAGGTATTCTGCTGGACTTTTAAGTGGAAACATACTGTTTTATGAGCAATTTTAAAGTTACTAATAGTATTCTCAGAGAAAATGTACTCAATATATGAGAATGGTACTGAACAAATATTTTGTGACATCCCATTAATCTTTTAGTAATCATTTTCTAGATTCCCATGCAAATGAAAATATTTAGCTTATGACTCTTAACAGGAAGAAAAGAGTTTCTTAGAGTGTGCTTTTATTTATAACTCCATTCCTAAATGGTTTATGGTGAAGTTAACTGAATTTGGATCTTATACAAGACAGAAAAGCTTTATAATATTCAAATAAGAAATCCAAATAGTTTCCTTAGCTATTGATTGTAATGAGAATGTATCCTTTTCTAAAGCTTGTCAATGAAGTGGAAATAGGAAAATTGATTTTTTTACTTCCCTTCTAGAGATAATTGTGTGGCCTTCAGCTTTTAAGAATTATGTATAAAACAGCAGCACCCAATAAGTGATTAAAGAACAATCTGAATAATTTATTATTTTCTGTAATCCTTTTCCATAGATGTCATCATTCATTCATTGTTCACCATTCATTGATTTATCAAACATTTACCTGGCTTTTCTTCTCTGTGAGATACTATGTTAGGAGTAGGCAAGAGAAGAAGGCAGTAGAGGAAGAGGGGGAAAATGTTCCAAAGATGAATATCACAGATGAGCCACTGCCATTAAAAGTACAGAAAAGTAATATTCTACACCATGATGAATATTATAATAGAGTTTTGAACAAAGCATTGTGGAAGCTCAGATATGGCACTGAAATGGGTCAAGTCACGGTTGTACTTTTTATGACCAAAGACGGAGAAATTAAAGGGAAAACTGTGCTCTCTCCAATTATTTTCAATTATATTCTTACTATTCTTATAATGGTAAGAATTATTTTCTATCCAACTATTTTCAATTATATTCTTACTATTCTTATAAGAATTATATTCTTATAAGAATAGTAAGAATATAATTGAAAATAATTGGATCTATAAGCCTAGATCCATGATGAAAAGTTACAAATATGAAAATCTTTTAATTCTTGCTTTTTTGTTTATTTTAGTTTTCCCAGGATAGAAATAACAGTAATAATTGGCAAAACAATTCAGCAGATTGTTCAGTACTAGAAATTTCTTTTAAATTATGGAATTTGTGCCAGTGCCTAGGATAACTATCTCTGCTTTACAATTAGTCCTCATTAGTTATAAGGACACTAAACAAATCAAAATTAAACATTTTACTTAAATGAATGGTTTATTTGTCGATGTAATAACAGTATGTTACATTGAGTCCTTTTCTTCTGGAACTATGAAAACATATACAAATTGTTTAATTCAACCTTAGAGAACCTAAGAAAGAAGATGGACAAGGGTGATACTTTAGACCCCCTTGTAGAGTCAAGGAAAGGGGAGCATAATGAATGGACTTCCTCAAGAATTGGATTAATCTCTGAAGCACATAATTAGAGTGAAGATTTTGAGCTCCTGAGGGCTTCCAAGGTATCCTGTTATGTCAGCAAAGTATCCTTCCACAGACACAAGGAAGAAAACATGTCTGCAGAAGTAAAGCATATAGGAGCTTATGAGTTTACCAAAGGCTGAGTGGATGAGGGTCTACCTTTGCTTTCTTCCTTAGGCTGCATGAACCTTGATATAATTTTTACACCTTTAATGGCATTCGTGTTATGTACTACAACCCGATTTAACAGTAACCCACTGGAAGCACATGGACCTGTGTCTGGGATATAGATTGTGGGAGAGGGATGGGAAGGCAGCTACGCAGTGCCATTTGTCTCTGCCTCTGCATTTCTGCTCCATCCTCCAAGGATGCGCCTGTCATTTCACTTCCCAAGAATTGACCTGCCAAGGTCCAATAATGAACTCAACCTTGTTGCCAAGACTAACTCTTAAATATCCTGACTGGAATAGTATTCTTAGTGTCAGAAGAGATGATCTCATCCAGATTTCACAGTGGAGTCGAGAATGGGATTACTGCAACCTCAGATATGGACGGTCTTTTATTATTTGCAAAGTAGGTATAGATACTTTTCATAAAACTACCATAAAACACAGGATATGATCACTGTGCCAGGCTTGTTCTTGAGACAGAGTACTTTTCATTTGTGAATTTGTGATAGCTTTCAGTGTTATCTGTCTGTACACTTGAATGGTTCATAGCATTCATTAATGAGGCCAAGGTCATTGATTTGATCCCTGCCTAGAATGAGACATTCTCATTAGGTCTGTGACTCTATTCAGGGATGTTACTTGTTTTTTCTCTCAAAATAGCCCCTTCCTCATCAAGTCCCATATTCAGGGCCTATCTTTACTATTGTCTCCCCCAGTTCAAATCTTTTTTACATAGGATAAATATCTGATGAGCCAGTTCACCTCAAGATATGAGATTTAGAAATAACTGCCTTCTATAATAAGATTGAATCAAGAAATAAACTTCCTTAACAGACTACCAATAGTGAAATTTTGGTTAAAAGCAGATACATTTTATCTTAAAATATGGTTTCTCGATTTCATTAAAATCATGATGACCTAACTACAAATAATTTTTAGTTTGAGTCCACAGTCATGCAAATCGATATCATTAGTCAGAAAGGGAACTAGGTAAAAATTTATTACTACTACTTTTTGGAAACGCATCAGAACCCAAGGTAAACAACTGATATGCCAGGTCACTTTAAGATTGATTCAGAATATCATAATAATATCAGACATTGAAAACTGCCCTGTGGGCTTGGGGGAAATATTACATTTTGAAAACATTTTGTAAGTACTGAAAATAAGCATGGAATCTTTAGAATCTAATATAGATAGTTTATATCTTAAGACAAACTGATGCTAATCTTGCTTTATTTACATTTTTGTTTTAATAAACACCTGACAGATTAATAGCAATTATAACATGTTAGGTTGTAGTTAAATAAATTTTTTTAACGATGTAAGGAATGCACTGTGCTATAGATGTCATAATTGTTAAGAAACTTATTTCAAGATAGAACTATAAAAGGAAAGAGTTCTTAGGGAATCAAGACAAGTTTTGGGAGAATATGTTGATTTTTAAATAGTCTTAAATGGCTTTAAAAATAAGTAAAGCATGATATAAAGCTTGGGCAAAAGAAAAGAAAGTGGAGAATGAGGCAGTAATGACAATTGATAGTCGATGCCTTCAAAATATTTTTCTCTCCACGGCATTGGGAATCACATATAAATGGAATAGTATGGGTATAATAGAAATAAATGGATATTTATTATGTGTGAATATGTCAGACTAAATATCAGTTGATAAAGATAAGAAGCCTTCTTTTTCTTTGACTGTGCTGCCAGAGTTTCATTCCAGAGAGTGCACAAGCAGTGTGTGCGTGCATGTAAGGGGTGAGGAAAGTCTGTCCTTGCTCTGTTATTGGTTTAGAAATATGAATTGAAGTGTGTCACTGCCATAGTATCATGATCTGCATGCACTCCAAAAGGAAGACCTTTTGGAAAAGGTCATCTTATTCAGAGCAGTCTGATAAACAGTGGCTCTGATAAAAGTGCTCCCCCACTCATGCTCAAACAAGTATCTCCCATGGGAAGTTGCCCTGAAGTGCTGCAAGGACAAGGATAATGGGAAAATGCAAGAAGAAGCCAAAGGCATACAAGCTCCAGCCATTTAGAAGTTCTACCCTGTGGGCCGGGCGCGGTGGCTCAAGCCTGTAATCCCAGCACTTTGGGAGGCTGAGGTGGGTGGATCACGAGGTCAAGAGATCGAGACCATCCTGGTCAACATAGTGAAACCCTGTCTCTACTAAAATACAAAAATTAGCTGGGCATGGTGGCGCGTGCCTGTAATCCCAGCTACTCAGGAGGCTGAGGCAGGAGAATTGCCTGAACCCAGGAGGCGGAGGTTGCGGTGAGCAGAGATCGTGTCACTGCACTCCAGCCTGGGTAACAAGAGTGAAACTCTGTCTCAAAAAAAAAAAAAAAAAAAAAAAAGAAGTTCTACCCTGTGCTCATCCTGCTCTTTTCCTGACTAGTTGTTAGGCCTGTAACAACTGACATAATAGATTATCATTCACGGCCCAAATGAATGAGTTTTCTTAACAATAACGCCCTTGTTTTGAGAGTTACTTGTAAACAAAGGAAAGCACATAAATAGATACACTTAAAGATTTTTTTTTTTTATCTGAAATATAAGCTAGGCTAGAATACAATTATCGAGACCTTGGTTAGAAATTTTCCTGTTCTATAAAAATCGGTGTGTTCTAGTCACTTCACTGTACTTGAACATGTAGATTCAATTTCATAGGAAGGAAATTTTGCAGAGAAGGACATTGTTTTGTTTTTTCTTTCCCCATCAGTGTTATCATTGATTTGTGCCAGAAAGTTTTGCAAAAGACACAATTTACTTTACGACTTGTATTTTATGGGATCTGTGCTGTCTATTTCACATCTTATTCTCATTTTTAATCTCTTTGTTTGTTTGTCTTTTTACTTGTCTGCAGTAAGCTTCTGAGAAATGCAGCATTAGCTAAGACAGGATCTCTGTAGGTTACTGTCTTTCATAAAGCACCCTTGGGCTCTTTCTTCGTATAATTTTGAATGAACAGAGATTTAATGCAGTACAAAGTGGCAAAGTGGTTGGGTAGCCCAGGTTCCTCAGGTTCTAATAGTTGCTTTGAATTAGAAACTTGAGGGGGGGAAAATGAAATCTCTATATATATCTTGACTTATAAAGTATGCTTTATACCTTCATTGTTAAGTATTTTGCCTTATAAGTTTCTTTCTGTTTGTATTATTTTTTAACAGAAACCCAGGAAACCATGGGACTTAAAAATTACCTTGCAATGGAAAAAGCAATACATTTTTTTCTTATTGTATCAAGAGATAGCTTCACTCCGAATCTTTCTCCAGAGTCATTCATTGTTGCCATGTAACTTCCTGACTGGGTTAATTTCTCATTAGTGGTGTAAAGTAGCTGTCTTAAGTTGGACAGCATAGGTGCTGAATCAAAATTTGGGACTCACGATCTCCTAAATATAAGTTTAACAGAGCGACAAAATATTTGAAAGCTGAGGTATATCTATGGTTCTCATAACTACTGCATTGGATTTCTTTAAGTTCGATCCTGCCAGTGGTGATAAGGGACTAGATGAGGAACCGTATCATTTCCATGCAGGTGACTGTGATTGTACGCCTTCATTATCCTAACCAACCTACTTGTTTTTTGTTGGTTTCTTTCTGCAACAAAATTTAAAAAGTAATTCAATAAGCCATTCACAAAATATTCCATTATATTTTCAAAATTCTCCATGTTTTATAGGTTTCTATTTTTATTTTGGGGTAGACTTTCATAGTTTATCATATTAGCATCCACAATAAGGGGAGAAATACATATTGCCTTGCTCCTTATTGAGAAAACTGAAGCAAGGAGATGAGAACTCATCTGTTAGGGTATTGAATATTGCTTGAAATATCTGGATCATTAAGATGAGTCAGTTGCACCTTAAATGTAATTAGGAAAAAACCGTCAGAATGGAGTTGATGACTTTAGAATGGAATTTGGTTAGAGTTAGAAAAACATTCAAAATATAGAATACAATAAAATAATTTTGTAATATGAGTGATTTGAGTATGATTTAGTATTCATTCTTCAGTACCTTATAAATCTCCAAATTAGCAAATGTTATAATAGCATAAATTTTACCTCTGAAATTATCATATCATTATAATATAAGAGAAAATGTATATCTTTATCATCTCTATATTATCATATAAGAGAAAACTTAAGAAACCCATTCAAACTGATTTATTTAATGATTTTATAAATGACTGAAGTAACATAAAAAACTAACGGCAGTCCTTCCTGGGCTATTTTTTTTCCTACACAGGAGCAAACTTTTACAACTTTATGAGGGTTACTGTGTATGTCAAGAGCAACAAAAAGTACATTTAGACATGAATTCTGGGTGGTCTTCAAGTTCTTTTGCCTTTTAGCACCATCCTTGTATCCCACAGATTTAAGTAGATACTTCAGTTAAAATACAAATCATTACTGTCCTGGGTTGTTAATAACCAGTCAAACGGACAATCCCCAGGTTATCCTAGTTTAATCGACTAAATAAGACATAGATGATATTTTTAAAGAATTAGATCTTATCTCTTGAATTGCAACTATACATCATGAGAGGTTTTATGAGTTGGTCACCCTGTAACGCTAGGTAGGCATCTGTAGCAATTTCCTTAGGAGATATTGTGAAATTATGTTTGTCTTCTTATCTTGTTAAACTAGTGATTCTCAACTGCAGTCTCCAGGCATACAGGGATATATCCCAGACCAAGAAGTGTCACAGCAATCATGCCAGAAACTGTTAGTCAAGCCTCTCTGCCTCGTAGACTGTCATGAGTCATTCCATATATAAAGCAACTTACTGGGCGCATGGTAGCAGGTGGGAGATAGTCAAGAAATTCTGTCATGGATTCCAGACCTCTTGAGGACAAAATTCCTGTTTTATTCGTTGCTGGTCCCAGCAGCAGCTGCAGTATATTTTAGAGATTCTCTCTCTCTCTCTCTCTCTCTCTCTCTCTCTCTCTCTCTCTCTCTCTCTTTCTCTCTCTCTCTCTTTGTGTGTGTGTGTGTGTGTGTGTGTGTGTGTGTGTGTGTGTGGCGTGTGTGTCTTTCTCTCTTAAAAACAACAAGACACAAACATATAGCATTGTGCTAATGCAGTGCTCTCTTTGCTAGTAATATACAATGTTCACTAAGGGCATAATGATACTAAAATGGGAACAGTTTAGGGGTGATCAAGAAGAGTGACCCTAAACCTCTCGCTTTCCTCATGTGCTCACTGCTCCACATGTGGACTGGGTGGGAGCTGAAGGAGCATTATTGTTACTCTGGGACACAAAAAAGAGCAGAACTTTGCTGTTTGAAAGATCTTGAGTTGTTTATTTTGATTCCTTTGCCATCTCTGTATTCCAATACCAGTCCTCTCAAAACGCTCAATATCTTATTTTCCCCAGTAGTTAAAATTTTGTTTCTAATTTTCCTCTGATCTTGAAATTCTCAAAATTAGTAGTCTTGTCTATGAAAAGTGTTTACAGTTCTGCTTTTGTTGCTGTTAATTATTCCTCCCATTGCAGTTTAATTAATAAGAGATTGCATCTTACTCATTCTGTGTCTCAGGATGTTGCTTCAAAGAACTACCCATCTAAGCCAATGCTTAACAGCTTTACTCCCAAGAGCATATTTCATGGTGATATTGAATTTTAGCAATCAGATATGGTCATTAAATGCAGAAGATCTGGCATTCATGATGCAGTTTTATAATTGCACATAATTGCACTATTCATCTTGGTAGAATTTTTAATAAGCTGTATGTAAACAAGTATATTTTAAAATTGTGATAGAAATCTTTTCATGTTGCTCCAACATCGAGGAATTTTAATTACATGGGTAGATTTCATGTCTGGGTAAGCAGAAATTAGACCACCACTCATTATTCGGATGATTTTTATCAATTAATTTCTGAGGTGTGCAGTTAATTCTTTACACATGTTTAAAGCCTCCTGTAAATAATTTGGAAAAGTACTGACAGGGCCTTGGTGTATTTCTTGCTCTTTCACACCATAAAATGTAGTGCATAAGTGAATTTACAGAAAAAGATCTGAAGTAATATCACTGCAGGCAGTGGCAGCAGGAGACAGTAGATGTCTAGGACTGGTATTTGGGCTGCAGTTGCTCCTGGCAACTGCATCTCAAGTGCCGTCTGCATTTGGAGCAGTGCTACTTTCTTCATTGGTTCCTTCAGCAACTCTCTCTGTTGCTCTTGTGACCTTTCTGGACTGTTTACCCTGTTGCGGCTGGATCCAGCTGTAGAGAGTGATATCAGAAAAGTACAATTTGAAAACAGGAGCCTTGATATAGGAGCTTTTTTTGAAATTTGTATATGAAAACTGGGAAGAATTCCTTAATTCATGATTTATCAAGAAGACTACACATCACATATTTTTGAGCCTTTGGCTCAGTACTAAAGCTTTTGGGAATAGGACTGAAGAATTGAGCATCTTCAGATATAATATAGTGTAGAATTCCTGATGGTAAGTTGGAACACATGTAAATCTTGCTTAGCATTTGTCCTGGCTTTTGTTATCTTATGAGATTGAAGGTAAAGAACCTGGAAAAACACTACCTTGCTTTCTTAGGCAGTTAACATCTTCTAATTAAGAGTGGATGTGCAGCACAGCCTCTGATATCTAAGGAGTTGGTAATCTAACACACCCATCTTAATACATGTCCACCCACATGCATTTGCCGTTACCTTTCATTAAAGACTTCGTAACTTCCTGGAGTTAGGCATGCAAATACTAGCATCTGTGATAATTGACCTATATGTTTCCATCTCTAGATTTAAAACTAGGGAGATTAATAGAGAGAATGCTATCTTTCGTGCATTGAGTGTTCTTTGCAAGTAATCATAGAAACCACCAAGCAAATAGATGTTCTGAGCCTCTAACAGATTGCCTCTCCAAAGAGTCTTCAGTATTTTTATGTTGTGAGCTTTCCTTTTAATAGAAATGCTATTCATGATTTCAAAAGAATGCATTGCATAAACTTTGGCAGCTTTGTATTTGTGCACTTACTGAAGTTATAAAGTGACAGGGAAAAATACAAAGATTTGCCTTAGTGAGGATGGCACAGAAAGCCTTGCTGAGGGTTTCTGATAGTTTAAGAAGTTGGATTTTTTTCTCCTCAGACTTAAGAGAAATGAATTAAAAATTATAAAAAGTAATATGCAAATGCCAAGTTTCAAAAATCTATAAATTAATGTACTGTAATTTCCACATGATACTGTTTGATAGAGACTTGTAAAAAGTGGCCAGCATTCTTAGATGTTTCCAAATGTGGCAATTGCTGACATTTAAAAACGTGATCATAAGACAAAATTGTACGAGGTGGACCTCAATTTTAGAATTATTTTCTGCCTCCAGCATACATGCAAAACAAATTTTCATCAATGTGAACAATTTTTAATTTGAAAGTTAATTATTAAAAGATGAAAGTGGAGATTTCTTTTTGTTATTTGAAGTCATATTAGGTTGGTGTTTCTCATACCGACATTTATGGGAGACATTCTGAAAAATTCGAACAGCAAGAATTGTGGTTATAAGCCAAATCATGACTCTTTATCTGCACTGATCTAGAGCTTTGCCAGTCAAATTGTTTTATATCATTCACACCTCATTATACCTCATTTTCAGACTATCTCCACTACTAGTTATGAGAGTAGTCAGGGGCATAGATACAATGTCCTTATTTTCCATTTTAGAACAAGTAGACATCATCTGATATGTAGCATATAAGGAGGAAATATTTGACATTGGAACTCTCAGAATCCACAAGGCAAGTTGCCATAGCTCTGGGGAGAGTGACAGCTTGAATGTAGTAGATAAACAACTAATGTTTTGAGTACTAAAATCGTATGACAAATGGTTTCCCTTTTGTCAACATCATCCCTTTGACTTTTAAAAAATTAGACATTAAAATTATACTTAAACACAAGAACAGAAAACTAAACACCTCATGTTCTCACTCCTAGGTGACTGTTGAACAATGAGAACACATGGGCACAGGGAGGGGAGCATCACACACTGGGGTCTGTTGGTGGGAGAGCTGGAGGGGGACAATGGGTGCTGGGGAGGTTGGGGAGGGATAACATGGGGAGAAATGTCAGATATAGGTGATGGGGGGATGGAGGCAGCAAACCACATTGCCACGTGTATACCTATGCAACAATCCTGCATGATCTGCACATGTACTCCAGAGCCTAAAGTGCAATTTAAAAAATAATAAATAATTAGACTTATTTTTTCCTCTACTCCTTTGCCAGGGAATGGCCTATAACTGTCCTTCTTAAATCTTGCCACCGGCAGGCCGGGGAGAGCAAATGCATATACCCCATATACTCAAGATTTTGGGGGGTGCAGACCAAAGCATTCCATCCACCCAGAGAGTTTTCTTTTTGTCTCATATTTTATCTAAAACCTTATTAACACTTTACCTTCTACTCATTGTTCTTGTTTAAATACACAAATGACTACATTTATTAAATATTAAATTACTTAAATTTTTCCCAAAATATGTGAGTAGATTTAATGCTGCTGGGTGATTGCTGTATTTATGTTTAACTTTGAGAACCATTCCCCCCATTTTGCTTGACTATGATATGCTTGAGGGAAAGGACTGCTTCTTGTAACTTTCTGATTTCTGGATGCCAAGTGTAGTGCTTGGTACAGAGTTGATATCAATAATATGTGCTTGTGTTGGATATGTATCTATTTATCCCATTCAAGTACATGTGCAGTGCTTAATCAATGTTTTGTAAGTAAATGAATGATAGCATGCTTACATTAGGAACATGTGTTTATATTCTTGGAAAGCCTCTGTGTGAAAAAAAAAAGGTATATATTTTTGGTTCTTAACCTTTAAATGTTGATTTTTTTTTAGATGTCTGAACTATATGCATGTAAGAACAGAGCCTTTTTGAATACAGTTTTTCATGTGTTTATTGTCAAAGAATTTTCTGCTCCAAAATTTTCCTGTGGTTGGTATATGGAGACATCTTTCTGGCTCTTTTCTGCATATTTTCATGTATTTTTACATTTTCTATTTTTTTTGTTTTAGTATCTCCTATTTCTTTAAATTTGATACTTATACCTATTTTATGATAAATATATTTATTTTATGTCTGATTATGTATCTTTGGCATATAAGTTCACAGTGGCTAATTGTCTCTTGCATGTTGTGATTTTCGATTTTATCAACTCATGTCCCTTGAGTTTTAACTATAAGATTTTTTGAAGCCTGGTTTTGAAGTGCATTCTTCCAGAGACGATTTACATTTGATTTTACCAGGTGCCTGGGATGATTTTAAATTGCATTTTGGGTTTTCTGAGCCACAAAGATCCTGGAAATTTTCACCCTAACACCATGTCAGTTCAAGCACCTGGTTAGAATTTGACATTTTTTCCCTCCTTTCCTCCCAGTTTATCCAGACCCAAATCCTATCATATAGGCAGATTTCTTCACTATTTCCCTCTCTTTTTTTTTTCTTTACACCTCTAAAGATGTCAGCATTTGAGGAGTTCCAAATTCTCGGGGGTCTTTGACCCAATCCCCACCCACATTGACCCCAGCTCTGCTTCCTGCCTCTGTGTACCTGGGCACCTTGCCCCGTTTTTCTAGCTAAAACTAACTTGAAACCCTCACCAGGACTGGCAGGTGCCCCTAGGGCAAAAGTGCCCCTAGGCAAACTGGCCTGTTTGAAATTTGTTTTCTTTTGGATTTTGGCCTCTGGAGAATTTTCCTTTCTTGTTTTCCATACATGTATGCCTTTGAAAATAATACTGAAATACTTTATTTTGCATTTAGGAAAAATTGGAGGAGCTCTATTATTTAGTCCATTGGAGGCAATAAATTTGCTCTGGACGATAAATAAGCTCTTGAGTGTTTGCTGTGTGTAAGGCACACGACTGACCCTCACACTGGAGAAACCTGAGCATCCTGGTCAGTAATGAAAATGAGATATTCTGCACTATCCTAACTATCTAGATCTCCTAGTGGCAGACATTTTCATGGTGAATACAATTTTTAGTGTCTCTGGATTCTTATCTACAATACAAAGCGACTGGACTAGCTGATCTTTATGGATCCTTCCAGTCCTAAATGTTCTGCCCTCCATGACGCCCAAAACACTACACTACAGTTTGTTTTCTTTTTTGATGTTTACAATGATTCAGCTGACGTCCTGAGCTCAGTTACCCATGTCTCATTTAGAAAACCGTTCTGTCTCTCTCTTATTTCTATGTATGTATTTATTTATTTCACTGATTTGCCAATCTGCATGTACTTCCTAGTACTTTGATCTTTCGGGGAACACCGGGAATAAGTGTCTTCTCTGTTCCACCACAGGTGGCTTCCCTGGGAGTCACTACCTTCACCTTATGTGCTCTGTGCATAGACCGCTTCCGAGCTGCCACCAACGTGCAGATGTACTATGAAATGATCGAAAACTGTTCTTCAACAACTGCCAAACTTGCTGTTATATGGGTGGGAGCTCTACTGTTAGCACTTCCAGAAGTTGTTCTCCGCCAGCTGAGCAAGGAGGATTTGGGGTTTAGCGACCGAGCTCCGGCAGAAAGGTGCATTATTAAGATCTCTCCTGACCTACCGGACACCGTCTATGTTCTCGCCCTCACCTACGACGGTGCGAGACTCTGGTGGTATTTTGGCTGTTACTTTTGTTTGCCCACACTTTTCACCATCACCTGCTCTCTGGTGACTGCAAGGAAAATCCGCAAAGCAGAGAAAGCCTGTACCCGAGGGAATAAGCGGCAGATTCAGCTAGAGAGCCAGATGAACTGTACGGTAGTGGCCCTGACCATTTTATATGGATTTTGCATTATTCCTGAAAATATCTGCAACATTGTTACTGCCTACATGTCTACAGGGGTTTCGCAGCAGACAATGGACCTCCTTAATATCATCAGCCAGTTCCTTTTGTTCTTTAAGTCCTGTGTCACCCCAGTCCTCCTTTTCTGTCTCTGCAAACCCTTCAGTCGGGCCTTCCTGGAGTGCTGCTGCTGTTGCTGTGATGAATGCATTCAGAAGTCTTCAACGGTGACCAGTGATGACAATGACAACGAGTACACCACAGAACTCGAACTCTCGCCCTTCAGCACCATCCGCCGTGAAATGTCCACCTTTGCTTCTGTTGGAACTCATTGCTGAAGGGCAGTACTTGGTTGGGTCATTTTATTTGTTTGATTTTCATATCCCGTGAAAGTTTTTAATTCATATTTTTCCTTATAGGGAAAAATGCAAAAAAAGAAATAATAAAGAAATATTAACTGCTGTAGAACTGATTTTACAAATTAATATTTGTGCTTTGAAAAAAAAAGTTTCTATTTAGTTATTTAAGAAGTATGAGAAGGCCAATAGTTTTAGATGATTTTATCTGGTACGGTGCTAATATTTTATTTGAAAAAAGTTACTGCAACTTAACTTAAAATTCCTAACATCTTTTCTTCTTTTAAAAATACAATTATTGTATATTGATTACAGCCATGTGATTTTGTAGGTCATTTTATATTTGAGTTGTGATTGAAAGTATGCTGTATATGGTATTGTGAGATGATTTGTACTTGGAAGCATTCACAAAGTAGCACCAAATAAATTACACTTTATTCTTTAATGTCATTGTCAATCTACTTTTAACCAATATTCAATAAATCTTCTAATTGCCTTAAAGATCCAATTACTGGTTCTATGCACAATTTAAAACTGGCCTTACTATTTTATAATATATTTTCTTTTAAGGCAGATAATCATTATGTTATAGAGAAGTTTTTCTAACAGCAGTATTTTATATGCATGATTCATAAAACTATATTGTATGTTAAAACAAAGATGTATTTTAAATATTCAGGTATAGATGTCAAATTACTTCTGAATATTTATAAAATATGAATAAATAGCAGAGTAGGAAGAAAGTTTCTTTTTTTAAAAAATTCACCTCTGAACTAGCACATAGAGTTACAGGTTTTCCCTTGAGGACTTATGGGCAGAATCAAGAATTTTTAAAATGCAGTTGTCATCCTATTTCTTCTGAACACTGACCTTTGAAGCTTTGTGAATCCTACTTAAAGCACTCTGAGTTCTAATTTTTCTCCTTTTGAAAAATAAACTTGACTAAATCTATATAACTTAATTTCTTTAAGTGCAATGAAAGTATAGGAGTGGGATAATAAAATAGTCGTATATCTTTAGGAGAACATTCAAATACTACCTTTAAATTGCTACTTCATAAACTCTGAATTAAAAAACCTAACCTCCTCCATTGGGAATATTTGGATCCCTCTTTTGCCTCTTCAGGAATTTAAATTGCAGCAATTGTATAGGATGCCTGCTGTGTGAGACACATGTCTAACTCAGATGGCAGAGACCATGACCCAGTGACACAGTGATATGTAAAAGCTACCAAAGAAGATGAGTAGTTGAATGTCTGTCTTCAGAAAAATCTTGTTACAGGGGAACGCAGTTTTCTTGCTTTCTTGCTGGGAAAATGTATTTTCTGCTTGTTGATTTCTGTTCTACTCAGCATAAGTAAGTCAGTATTTCTTTTTCCAAATTATAGTATGATGTTATTTAAAAATCATTAAAGAGATTGGTGCAAATGAAACTCAGGTTAACTAAGTGGGAGTGCCCACACTATCTCCCTTTTCCCAGTCCAATACTTTTCAAAGGGACTTTTCCCACCATTGTGTGTATTCGTGGGATCTGCAGGGGAATAAAAACAAGGCACCTTTGTCTTCTTATAGATACCTGTAATAGTTCTTTGGAAAAATTATCAAGAGGACACCTGAGCTAGGTTTTGGTTGCTGAGCAGATCAGCAATTGTGATTCCATAGTGTCAGTTTAGTCACTTTATACATCAAGGAACGATTGAACATGCCACGTAGAAAAGGTTCTATCCTATTACCTGAGTGACTTAAGGCAAATAGGTCACTGTCTCAGATCTTACCAAATCAGGCAGGGGTGACATGGACAGGAAAAAAATAAATACGTAGACAACTATGATACAAGCTGGGGCTTGTTAGGTGCCTTAGGACGGTGTGAAGTTCTGTGACACATGTTGGATTAGAAGGGAGCATGAAAGGTTTTATGAGATAACTGAATGGGTGGGCTTTTAGAAGGAGCTGATGAAAGATTGTGTGAGGAGTGGACACTTCAGGAGGAGAGAGCTAATTTATAAGGAATAGAGGAAGAAATCACTGGGTGTCACTGAAGAATAAACAGTCTAGTTTGACTTCTGTGCTACGTGTGCATAGAAGCCTTGTGGAAACTATTACTGAAAATATGTATCAAGGTCATCTAATAAAAGGGCCATGTTTTGAAAGATGTTTAGATGGTGGTGCTTCAGGAAATGGGGCTTTGCTTTTAAGGTTTTTGAGTGTGGAGAAATAGTATCACAACTCTTCAATAGAAAGATCAACATGGGAGCTGGGCGCGGTGGCTCATGCCTGTGATCCCAGCACTTTGGGAGGCCAAGGTGGGCAGATCACAAGGCCAAGAGATCGAGACTATCCTGGCCAACATAGTGAAACCCCATCTCTACTAAAAAATACAAAAATTAGTTGGGTGTGCTGGCATGCGCCTGTGGTCCCAGGTACTAGGGAGGCTGAGGCAGAAGAATTGCTTGAATCCAGGAGGCAGAGGTTGCAGTGAGCAGAGATCACACCACTGTATTCCAGCCTGGCACCTGGTGACACAGCAAGACTCTGTCTCAAAAAAAAAAAAAAAAGAAAAAAGAAAAAGAAAAAAAGAAAAAAGAAAGATCAACTTGGAAACAGTTTAAATTAGCTGGTAGAGGACAGTCTGAGCATGGAAAAGCAACTAGTAAGCTATTATAAGGGATTGAACCACAATGGAGGCAGCGGGAACTGAAATTTCCATTTTCATTTATACTTGCCTTTCAACTTTTTGTAGTTGCAATGTTCTTCCTTATTGAATCCTACCTCTGTCAAAGTGGAGACTTTGATAACTCAAAATAAATTGTCCCAAGTATAAAGTGATTTCAAAGTTTTCTCATAGTCTGGTGGTTTTCACAAAAACCAATTTCTATAACATACTTTAAAAAAATTGTTAATCATTTCTGTTCAACATTTCTCCAGCCTAGATCCTATCCAATGTCCTCCAATCCTCATTTTTTTAAAAAAAAAAGAATAAAAGAAAAGAAAGAAACTCACATCTAAGATTAAGTCAGTAAGGTTTCGATTAATCAGAAAACACCAGGAATGGAGTTTTGGTTACTTAACAGGAATACTTTCATGGTTTCAGTGTAGTCAATGAAAATATTTTCAAAATGTATGTCAATATCAATAACTAGATCTTATAATTAACTCAATTTAACATTTATTTGATGATTCACAATTTTGAAGCCTTTGAATGTATGACTTCAAGCAGTAAGAATGCTGGCGTGATGGCGGGAAGTAACAGTGGCGTGACACTGAGACCTCAGTGGTTGAGAGGGAAGAAGCTAGGAAGAAAAGCTTAACAGAAGAAAAGAGTCAAATCCTTATGGTTCCAGTTTATAAATGTAAGTAATTTACTGAATTCTAACAAAATGCTGATACTTATTTTAAAAGCTGTATTCCTAATGTCTTTTTGTCTCATCAGTTCCTTATTTCTCATAAAAGTAAAATTAGAATAAAAGATCCATTTCTTTAAAAATTATGGTGAGATTGATTTTAGTGTGTGATATAAAGTAGCAAGTGATATGGAAGGTAGGGCATTAAGTAATAGCTGTTTCATTATATCTCAGCTAATTTATGCAACAACAATTGAGTGCGTATTATTTATGTTGAGCATCATCGTAGGTGCATGTGATATAGCTGTGAATAAATCATCAGGAAACTTTGCATTCTCTTGTTGTGACAGGCAGACACTCTAAATAAGGAGAATACATAGTATTTTTGATAGTGAAAGTTACCACAGAGGAAAGGAGTACCAGGGTAAGGTGGGGTTATAAAGAAGACCTTATTGTTAAGATTACATTTAATTAAGATTTAAAAGAGCAATCAAGTCTTATAGCAACTGGGGGAAACAGCAGGCTCTGAGGTAGGACTATGTCTGATAGATTTCAGGAATGTAAAGTGGCTAGTGAAGCTGGAAAAAAAGGAAGAGGAAGAGAAGTAGCAGATGAGATCAGAGAGCTAAAGGGAGGTCTTGTAAACTATTGTAATGATGGCTTTTTATTCTGAGTAACACACCATTGGAGGATTTTAGATGAAGTGACCTGATATTTTTAAACTAACAATTTTGTTTATTTTTAATATTACCATATAGTTAATATACAGTAAATTCACTCCTGTTAGCACAGAGTCCTGAACATGCACAGTTGTGTAAACACTACGAAGTATAAAAGTCTCATCATTTCAGAAAATCTTCCTATCCCCCTTTGTAACCAACCTTATTTCATTCTCTGCCCAACCACTCATCTGTCTTCTGTCTTGATAATTTTGACTGTTGCAGAATGTCATAAAAATGGAATTGTATAGTACGTAGCATTTCCATCTGGCTTCTTTCACTAGCAGAGTAGGTTGGATGTTCATTCATGTTGTGTATATTGATAGTTTGTCTCCTTCCACTGCTGAGGAGTATTCCAGTGTATGAAAGCAGCACAGTGTGTTTATGCATTTCTTTCTCAGTTGAGGGACATCTGCATTGTTCTGAAACTTGGTGATTATGAATAAAGCCAGTATAAATGTTCAGATACAAGTTTTCATGTGAACACAACTTTTCATGTCTGTTTGGTAAATAGGAGTGAGAATTTTGGGCGATATCATAAGTATATTTTTTAACTTTATAAGAAACTGCCAACTGTTTGCTAAAGTTGCTATACCATTTTGCATTCCTACCTGCAATGTATATTGTTAATAGTCCTTCGTATTGCCAGTTTTTTTGTTTGTTTGTTTGTTTTGTTTTGTTTTTTTTTAAGTTTTAACCATTGTAATATGTGTGCAGTGGTATCTCCCTGTGACTTTGGACTTCTCTGCTCAATTTTATTTTTTTAAAAAGTTAACCAACAGAGAAGTTGAAAGATAGGAACAGTGAATGCATGTTTACTATTTACCTAAAGTCACCCACTGTTTACTAAGTGTTCACACTTGCTTTATTTTTTCTCCAATTTTTTCTTACCATTTGAAAAAAAGTTACAGGTTACAGACATTACTGATGTTTCCTCCATAAATACCTCAGCATGTTACCTCTTAAGAAGAAGAATATTTTCCTACTTAACACAATATCATCATCAGAGCCAAGACATTAAACATGACACAGTATCATTCCCTAATAGATACTTCATTTTCAAACTTCTCAATTTATTCCCAATGACGTTCATAAGGGAATCTCCCTTATAGAAGGGCTTTCCCTGCCCATTTCCCTCCTCCCTTTTTAAATTGTTAATTTGAATTATCACCAATTGTCTTAGTTGGGGATGTCTCAAAAACAAAAGTTGGAGAGAAAATGATCTGGGTGTCAGTGATGTATTTGCTCTTCTTTTCTGAATACTTTGAGATACATTAGTCTGCAGTTTATTTATTTGTTTTTTACTTGTGATGACTTTCCCTGGCTCTGATATTGCAATGTCACTGGCCTCATAAAGTGAGTTGAGAAATGTTTCTTTCTTGATTTTCTGAAAAAAATTTTGAAGGATTGCTATTATTTCTTCTTAAATATTTAGAAAAATTTATGGGTAAATCATTTCAGTTGGGGATTTTATTTGTTGAAAGATTTCAGGTTATGAATTCAGTTTTATTACTTCTTGTAGGTATATCTGCATTTTCAATTTTTTCATGAGTTGGTCTTGGTAATTTGTGTTTTTACATGAATTTGTGAATCTCATTTATCTAATTTATTAGAATAAAATTATTCACAACATTCTTTTATGTAATAGGTAATGTTGAGTGTTAACTTGCCTGGGTCAAGGGATACCTGACACTCATCTAGTAGGTAAAAAGTTATTTCTGGGTATGTCTGTGAAGGTGTTTCCAGAATAAATTAGCAATTAAGTAATACTTAGACATTAAACAGTCTCTCTGAATGGAAGAAAATTTTCGAAGCAATAACGTAAGATTATACCTTAAGAAACGATCAGATGATGAGCAAACTAAATCCAAAGCAAAGCTAAGAAATAAAAAAGATTAGAGTAAACATCAGTAAAATATAGGACAGGAGAAAAAAATCAATAAAATTAGTGTTGCTTCTTTGAAAAGAGGAACAAAATTAGCAAATCTTTTCCTAGGCTTTTATTAGGAAAATAGAGAAGACACAAATTTTCAAAATCAGGAATGAAAGAGGGAACATTACTATCCACCCTGCAGAAATGAAAAATAAGATATGTTAGGGTCCTTCAGAAGTGCAAAACCGATAACACATATATAAACATATAGTCAGGGATTTATTATGGAAATTAGGTTGCACAATTGTAGAGGATAAGAAGTCCCATATTCTGTCCGCAGGCTGAAAAACCAGAAAAGCTGGTGGTGTAATTCAGTCTTGAGTCTGAAGGCCTGAGAACCTGCCTGGGGAGTGGAGGAGGACCACTGGTGTAAGTCCAGAATCCAAAGGCCTGAGAATATGGAGTGCTGATGTCCAAGGCCAAGAGGCGAATATGCCAGCTTAGGAAAAGACAGCAAAATCACCCATCGTCCACCTCTTTGTTCTAGTCAGGCCCTTCATGGATTGGATGACTCTAGCCCACTTTGGTGAGGGCAGATGTTCTTTACTCAGTCTACTGATTCAAATGCTCATCTCTCTGGAAACACCCTCACAGACACAATCAGAAGTAATGTTTTACAGTTGTCTGGGAATGCCTTAGCACAGTCAAGCTGACACATAAAATTAACCATCACAGAGGATATACTCGTTTCTTAGGGCAATTGTAGCAAAATGCCATAAACAAAGTGGCGTCAAATAATAAGAATGTATTCTCTGTCAGTTCTGGAGACTGGAATTCCAAAATCAAGGTGTTGGCAGAGCTGTGCTTCCTCTTAAGCCTCTGGGATGAGCTTGTCCAACCCACAGCCCACAGGTTGCATGTGGCCCAGGATGGTTTTGAATGCCGCCCAACGCAAATCAGTAAACTTTCTGAAAACATGATGAGTTTTTTTGCAATTTTTTTTTAGCTCATTAGCTATCATTAGTGTTAGTGTGTGTTATATGCGGTCCAGGGAAGCTAAAAGACTGGATACCTCCGCTCTAGAAGATCCTTTATAATGCCAAAATAATCTGCCCTCATCTTCACAAGGCCATTTTCTCTCTATGTGCCCCTTCTCATAAAAACACTGGTCATGGTTGATTAATAGTCCATCCTTTCCAATATGACCTCATCTAACTTAACTAATATCTTACATAATTAATTAATACTTCAGTTAGTATATCTGCAATGTCTTATTTCAAATAAGGTCACATTCTGAAGAACCGAAGATTAGGGCTTCCACATACCTTTTTGAGTGATAAAAGTCAGCCCTCTACGGGCAGTCTAAACAGAAGACTGAATTCCTTGAACTGGAAATTACACCACAGGCTTCTTCCTGGTTCTCAGGCTTTCAGAATCAGGCCAAATCACATCACCAGCTTTCCTGGTTCTACAGTTTGAAGACAGCATATTGTGGAACTTCTCAGCCTCCATAATCACGCCCTCATCTTCACATTTATTATGGGCTAATTCCCATAATAAATCCTATCATGCATATATCCATATGTCCTACTGGTTCTGTTTCTCTGGAGAACTCTGACTAATAGATCTTATAACTTTTTACTTCTGCAAAGTTGGTAGTGATGAGTTTTGTTTTATTCCTGATTTTAATAATCGGTCTCCTCTCTCTTTTGGTCAGCTTAGTTAAAGATTTGTCACTTTTGTTAAGCTTTCTAAAGAACCAACATTGATTTTTTTTTCATTGTTTTTCTGTTTTACATTTCATTGATTTTTACTCTAATGCTTATTTCTTTTTTTAGCCTCATAAAGAGCTTAGATATTGCCAGTTCATCCTAACAACAAGTAAGAAGTCCAACAGACTAAAAAGTTAACAACACTTCTAGGATTTGGAAGAGCGATGAGGACACAGGGAAAACTGCTGCCTGGGAGAGTGGAGGCACAAATGAAGCCAAGGGATGCTGGCTGATTTATTAAAGCAGAAACTAAATGAGCAGAACCCACCAAGGAAACCAGTACCCCGGTAGGAAATCTCGAGCTGTCATTGACAGACCGCTGGAGGGTCAGTGTGGACAACTCTGAGTTACAAAGTCCAAGGGGATCCAGTCACTAGGGGGACCTCACAGTTTTGTGAGATTTACCTCCAGGAACTTAACCAGCTTCTCACAGTAAATACTGAAGAAAAATCTCTTTATGCTTCCAGCAGGAAGAGGGAAAAAGTAACCATCTGAGATAAAACAGAGCACTCTGTTTCTAACAAGTTCTGCCCTCCAGAGAAACGAGTTAGCTGGAGGCTAGCCTGCTGGGGTGTTAACAGAGACTAACTGGTCTGGGAAAAAGGAAATATACAACTCTGGCCAGTTCTAGTCTTCCACATGAGACAAGATAAATACCCAACTCAACACTACTCTAGCCATCTCCTCCTAGCCAATGGAAGAGAGAGAAAAAAAAACAATCAAACAAGGAACACTTACGAATGTCACAGTCCAGAGACATACACTTATTTAGACAGACATAATTATAAAAACTGTAGAATGCTTCCTGTTCCCCCATCTTATCACAACATTACTAAAGGCCTATTTACAGCAGTTCCTTTCACCTAATACATCATGTCTAGCTATGAAGAAAAAGTTACAAGGCAAAAATCACAATTTGAAAAGAGAGAAAGCATCAGAACTACACATGGCAGGAATTATCAAACCAGGAATTTAAAAAACTATGATTAATATGCTAAGGGTTGTAATAGCATGCAAGAACAGATGGGGAATTTAAATGAAGAGATGGAAATTCTAGGAACAAGAAATGCTAAAGATCAAAAAAACTGTAACAGAAAGGAAGAATGATTTTGTTGGGCTTACTAGCAGACGGGACATAGCTGAAGACAGACTGTTTGAGCTTGAGGATATCTCAATGGAAGTTTGCATTAAGAAAAGTAAAGAGAACAAAGACTGAAAAAACAAAACAAAACAAACAAACAAACAAACAAAAAACAACCCCAGAACAAAAGATCTAAGAACTGTCGGACAATTACAAAAAATATACCATACAAGTCATGGGAATACTAGAAGGAAAATACAAAGATACAAAAAAATTATTTGAAACAATAATGACTGAGAATTACCTCAAATTAAAGTCAGACACCAAACTACAGATCCAGGTGGCCCAGAGAACAAGCAGAATAAATGTTAAAAAAAAAAAATGAACAAAAACTGTACCTACACATGGCATTTTCAAGCTACAAAAAAATCTAAATTAAAGAATTAAAAAGTCCTAAAAGAAGCCAGAAGGGGGAAAAGAACCTTTCCCTACAGAGGAGCAAAGATAAGATTTATATCTGACTCTTCCTCAAAAATCATGCAAGTGAGAAGAGAGTGAAGTGAAATATTTAAAGCATCAAGAGAAAAGAAAAACAGCCTAGGATTCTATACCCTGTGAAATTATTTTTCAAAAGTGAAGGATAAATAAAGACTTTCTCAAACAAACAAAAATCGAGGGAGTCTGTTGCCAGTAGACTTACCTTGCAAGAAATGTAAAAAGTTCTTTAGAGAGAAGAACAATAATATAAGTCAGAAATTTGGCTTTATAGAAAGAAAAGATGAGCATCAGGGGGATAGGAAACATAAAAAATTGATGGACCCTCCTCTCAAATTTGCTGTGAACTTAAAATTCCTAGCAAAAAATTGTCTTTAAAAAATTCTGGCTGGCCACATGGAAATTTACACTACAGGTGGCATGATGAATTTAGAGACCACCTAGAGGTTATTGCTGTGATCCAGAAGAGAAGAATTAGGTGGATTAGGATAGCAAAGTAGAGGAAACATGGGTTCTGGACTCTGGACGTATTTTAAATATATAGCTGACAGGATTTGTTGATGAATTGTGTATTAGTTCATTTTGCATTGCTATAAGGGAACACCTGAGGCTGGGTAATTGATAAAGAAAAGAGGTTTATTTGGCTCAAGTTTCTGCAGACTGTACAAGAAACAGCACCAGCATCTGCTTAACTTTCGTGAAGCCTCAGGAAAGTTTTACTTATGGCAGAAGTAAGGTAGAGTCAGTGCGTCATATGGTAAGAGAGTAAGCCAGAGAGATGCCAGGCTCTTTTAAACCCACTAGCTCTCATGTGAACTAACAGAGTAAGAAGTCACTCATTACCCCAGGGAGGGAACCAAGACATTCATGAGGAATCCACTTCCATGATCCAAACACCTGCCACTAGGCCCCACCTTCAACAATGGGATCACATTTCAGCATGAGATTTGGAGGGAACAAATATCCAGATGATGTAAGATTGTAAAAGGGGTATGAGAGAAAGAGAGAGTTCAGGTTAAGCCCAAAGTTTTGGTTTAAGCAACTGGAAGAGAGGAGTTGTTATCAGTGGATATGGGGAAGATAACAGAGAAAACAAGTTTTTGGGGCAAGACCAGGTGCTCACCTTTTGGGTTGAGATGTCTGTTACACATAGAGATGTTAACTAGCATCTGGAAATATAGACTTATGTGTATATCATTTAGCACACTGTATCATATGACAGTTTCTGATAGAGATGCTGAATTACTCAAACATTTTATTTCATGACCTATTTCTTGAACCCACTTTTCTTTCACTTACAAATATTGATTACAACTTCAAATATTAGGTTATATTAGTATTTGATTAGCTTTATTAAAAAATATTTTGCCATAATATGTTATGGTCACTGTACACTTTGTCCAGTTTTCTTTAATGGGATTAAAAAGTCTTCAGCATAATATTAATGATAGTGGTAATCTCCATGTCTAAGTTGCTGATATGGAGGTAATTATATTTTAATCTTTTACCTCTAAGTCTTGCAGCCCTTTTCTATACAGTGATACCTCTTTCACATTCAGTGAGTGCTTAACACTCAAGAAATGCTCTGATTCTTGGGAAAAATCTTGGGACTGTCTCTTCTCCAGGTTAACTCTGAGCCATTGGATGACATTTTGATTTAATCTGTGGTGGCCTAAACACCCAGGTTGTTCTGTTAGGGACTTTACTTAGAGAAACAATGCCCTATATGTTCTTAAAAAAAAACCCAGTCTATTCTTTATTCATTCTAACCTTTCATAATTCTTTAGATCTTCTAACATTGCTATGTATCGCAATTTTGAACTTCAAATAAATGCACCTTATTTCTCCCCACCTTCAGAGTTACTTAGTACTACAAAGTCTGTTTATGTCAACCACAATGTTCCACTTTTTAAAGAATCACTGAATTAAGAGATAACTTGACCCTACTGAAGATGCCTTTCACATTAGACATTCAAAACACAAACCTACACTCTTGCAAACTAGTCCACGTTCTTGAGGCTAACATCAGTGTACAAACAGTTACTTAGCCTTATGACTTTGACATTCTAATGTCCTGTGTTCACATGAGAGGCTCTTTCTTCCCTTCCTACCCCCTGCCCTCTGATATTCTATCTTCATTAGCAGAAGGTACAGCAACTTCCTCCCCACTACATTTATATCTGGTACTGACTTGAATTGAAAAATGTTTGGCAGGAAACTGAATTCCTCTAAGAAACATCTAGGATACTTCTATTCAAAAAATTTTCTCTAATCCCTCTCCCTTATTTTGAAATAGATGGACTTTTTTCAGTCTTTAAGGATTCTCTAAGATAACAGCATATGTTCTCTTCCTGATAATTTACATATATCTTGCATTTTAATGTACTCTTCAATTATTTTCTGTTGGCTTGACTTTCTATATTCTTCAATCTAGATAGCAAATTTCTACTCTACCTAATTACAGATAATCTTTCTCATAAGAAAAGAGGAGAGAAAAACACATTAAAAGTTTCTACAGTTTCACCGTCATGTTTTATGAGTGCGGAAACCCAGAGTATTTACTGAAACCCAGTTTTGCTTTGCTACTTATGTTGTCATTTTTGAAATTAAAAATAATTCAGTCTAGGGCCTATATAATATGCTGGAATTATATTACTTTAAAGCACAAAGTAGTTTTAAGGTCTCATAGTATTACCTAGCTTTTTTCTTTATATATATAGAATATGATTGTTTGAAAAGTTAACACAAAGGCACAAATTTTGACCTTAGTTGAATACTGATTTAGCTAAAAATTATAAGAATAGAATATTTCCTTCTGAGGCTTATAAATAAATCTTTCCTACTTAACCAGTACATTCTCAGCAATCTGTAAAATATTATCTTGACTCAGATAACACATAGTAGGTATGTTTAGAACAATCTTCAGATCTTAAAATAAGCAGTTCAGCATTAGCCAAATAGTGTACATATTTATGATCACATACATGTTATGTATTCTAGACAAACTGGGTTCTTCCACTGAATCTTTAAATTTCTCTATCCTAGAGTTAAGTCTCGGTATCCTAAAAGCCCCTTTATGATTTTGCCCATTTATTTCCTTCTCTTAATCACTGAATAAATGCATTAAACAGCTATGTGTTAGACATAGTATAAGTCCTAAAGACAAAACAGTGTATGTATTAGATACAAATCAATCCCTCTTGGCGTTTACATTATGGCAACATCCTTAGATAGTAAAATAGTATGTATTAGATACAAATCAATCCCTCTTGGCGTTTACATTATGGCAACATCCTTAGATAGTAAAAACTCAATGAAATATTTAGTGGAAATGTGATGAGTGCTCGGAAAGGAAAGCGCTTCAAGAAAATGTAGTAGGAGAACCTGACCTGTGGTAGGAGAGTTGGTAATGTCATACAAAGTTCCTTTGAGGAAGTGCTAGGAAAGGGCTGGAGATGGGGAGTGGGGGAACCCCAGGTGCAGAGAGGTACTGGTAGTAAGGCTCTGTGCGGAGATGACATAAAGTAAGTTCAGGAACCAAGAGAGGCTGAGAAATCCTGACATATGAAAAGAAGAGGGAAACACAGAGTGATAGCTTGAAACCAGAGTTGATATGAAGCAAACTGCTGCTCAATGGCAATAGGTTTCTGTTATGTGTAATTCGAATAAACAGGTTTTATTTATTTATTTAATTTTTAAATTTTTTTTATTGTTGATTAAATGAGATTAATTTAAAGGTGAGTGAGATGTTTCTTTCTTTTTTTTTTTTTAAAGGTTTAAATTCAGAGTAACAGACAGGTTTGGCAAATAGATAGAGGTGGTAGTTTTACAACACTGTGAATGTATGTACTAAATGCCACTGAATTGTTCATTTTTAAATGGTTGATTTTTGTTATGTAAATTTCTTATCAACAATTATTTTTTTTCTTTTTTTTATAGAAAGAGAAAAAGAATAATAAGAAAAAGAATAAAGAAGAGGAAGAAAGAGAAAGAGGAAGAGGGAGAGAGAATGGGGGTATTGCTTTGTTGCCCGGGCTAGAATGCAGTCTAAATATGGGTATGCCTATAATTGTCCTTAATAATGGAGACATGAAAGAAAATGAGGGAAGAGAGTAACAAACAAGGAGCCAACCAACATTTCGTTTAAACTTCTAAGTTGATATGATGTGGTACTGATAAGAGTGTACATTTTGTGTAAAGTGGAGAGCTCTATAAATGTTAATTACGTCCACTTGTTCCAGATCTGAGTTCAAGTCCTGGACATCGTTGTTAATTTTCTGTCTCATTGATCTGTCTAATATTAATGTTGAAGTCTCCCACTATTATTGTGTGGGAGTCTAAGTCTCCTTATAAGTCTTGTATGTCTGGGTATTCCTGTATTGGGTGCGTGTATATTTAGGACCTTTAACTCTTCTTGTTGTTGCATTGATTCTTTTATCATTATATAATGTCCTTCTTTGCTTCTTCTGATCTTTGTTGCTTTAAATACTATTTTATCAGAGGCAAAAATTGTAACTTCTGCTTTTTATTTATTTATTTTTGCTCTCTGGTTGGTTGGTAAGTCTCTCTCCATCCCTTGTTTTGAGTCTTTGTGTATCCTTGAATGTGAGATGGGTCTGGATGCAGCATACAGTTTTAGTTTTTTGTCCAAATTGCCTGTCTTTGAATTGGGGAATTTAGTCAATTTAAATTTAGAATTAATAATGATATATGTGAGTTTAATACTGCCATTTAATATTAGCTGGCTATTTTGCCCATTAGTTGATGTAAATTCTTCATTATATTGATGTTCTTTACTTTTTGGTATTTTTTAGAAAGGCTGATACTGTTTGTTCCTTTCTATGTGTAGTGGTTCTTTCAGAAGCTCTTGTAAAGCAGGCCTGGTGGTGATGAATTCTCTGAGTGCTTGCTTGTTCACAAAAAACTTTATTTTTCCTTCACTTATGAAGCTTAGTTTGGCTGGATGTGAAATTCTTGGTTGAAAGTTCTTTTCTTTAAGGATGTTGAATATTGGTCCCCACTCTCTTCTGGCTTGTAGGGTTTCTGCTGAGAGATCTGCTGTAAGTCTGATAGGCTTCCCTTTGTGGGTAACCTGACCTTTCTCTCTGGCTGCCCTTAGTATTTTCTCCTTCATTTCAACCCGGGTGAATCTGACGATTATGTGCCTTGGAGTTGCTCTTCTTGAGGAATATCTTTGTGGTGTTCTCTGTATTAACTGGAGTTGCATATTATCCTGCCTTACTAAGTTGGGAAAATTTTCCTGAATAATATCCTGAAGCATATTTTCCAGCTTGAATTCATTCTCTTTGTCACATTCAGGTACACCTATCAAGCGTAGATTAGGTCTTTTCACATAGTCCCATATTTCTTGGAGACTTTGCTCGTTCCTTTTTATCCTTTTTTCTCTCATCTTGTCTTCTAGTTTTATTTCATTGAGTTGGTCTTCGACCTCTGATATCCTTTCTTCTGCTTGATCAATTCGGCTGTTAAAACTTGTGCATAGTTCACGTTGTTCTCGTATTGTGTTTTTCAGCTCCATCAATTCACTTATTTTCCTCTCTAAATTTTGTGTTCTTGTTGACATTTCGTCAAATCTTTTTTCAAAGTTCTTAGTTTCTTTAGATTGTGTTAGACCAAGTTCTTTTAATTCACAGAAGTTTCTTATTATCCACATTTTGAAGCCTGCTTCTGTAATTGGAACACACTCGTTCTCCATCAAGCCTTGTTTCGTTGCTGATGAGGAACTGGGATCCCCTGCTGAGGAAGAGGCGTTTTGATTTTGGGTATTCTCAGCCTTTTTTGACTGTTTTCTTCCCTTCGTTGTAGATTTATCCATCTGTGGTCTTTATAATTACCGTCTTTGTAATTGGGTTTCTGAGTGGACGTCCAACTTATTGATTCTCAGCGCCGAAATCTGAGCAACCCACTGCACCCACTAAATCAGCGGCGTTAAGATTGATGGTGCTTTTCTGACTCTGCACCAAGAACCGGCGCTCTGAGGCGCCGGCAAAACCGCCTCGCCGGTCACAAGAGTCGCGCTGGCAACCCGTGGGGCTCCTCCGCTGGGAATCTCCTGGTGCGTGAGTAACAAGAATTCATGTGAATGTGTGGCGTCCTCTCGTTCTTTGCGTTTTCACTGGGAGCTACAATCCCGAGCTGCTAGTGATCAGCCATCTTGGATCTCTCTCCTATTTTTTAATTTTTTGAGACTAGCTCTCACTCTGTTGCCCAAACTAGAATGCAGTGGTGTGGTCACAGCTCACTGCAACCTCCGCCTCTTGGCCTCAAGGGATCACCTCACCTCAACCTCCTGAGTAGCTGAGACCACAGGCAGTTGCCACTATGTCTGGCTACTTTTTTTTTTTTTTTTGTATTTTTTGTAGAGATGGGGCTTTCTATGTAGCCCAGGCTGATATTGAACTCTATGACTCAAGCAATTCATCTGCCTCAGCTGCCTAAATTGCTGGGATTACAGGCATCAGCCACTGCACCTGGCCTATTTTAAAATTTAAAACAATTTTTTTTTTGAGGCAGGATCTGTCTCTGTAGCCCAGGTTGGAGGGCAGTGGTTCAATTACGGCTTGCTGCAGCCTCAACCTCTCCGGCTCAATGGATCCTCTAACAGCTTCCCCAGTAGCTGGGATTACCGATGTGTGCCATCGCGCCCCCAGTTAATTGAGTAAATACCTTATTAATGAGCTTCTATGGTTCATTGGGGACCATTCATCATTGTTATTAGGAAACAAATTTCCCATATGTTTGAATGTCACAGACTCACTATATCCAGCTCTTGATTTTTCACTATACTACACTAACCTGTGTTTGCCCCACTTTTACTTCAAATAATTGCAGTTTGAATCATGATAAGGATTCACTAGTTGAAAAAATTGTATTGTTTTAAGTAGAAGATAATTTTTATTTACTATCATAGTTATGAGATCTTTGATTCTGAAATATTTGGTGCTAAATCAATTGTTTATTGCATTCTATAGATTTTCAGAGGATTAGAAGTCTTTATGACTCAAATACTCAGAATTTTGATTGATTTTTTTCAAAGTGCAACTTAATCCATCTCCAAGTGGTCATTCTCTTGAACAGTAATACTTTAATCAATCACATGGCTGTTAAATGACATTTTCATTTCCTGTTACTCCAATTGTCGTCAATTCTACAAATTGAATTTGATATTTTTCCTTGAATTTTCAAGAGATATAAAAAATCAAATATAATACAGTCTGTAAAAGCTGTAAAAACCTTTGGAGTCAAATACTCTCCTTTACAGATAAGTGTATAATTAGTTTGTTTTACGCCTTTACATATACCAAATTTAAGCATAACCATAGACATTTAAATATTTCCTATTTAACCACGATTTATTTTCCTGAATTTTAGGGGAAAAAGACTCTTGGAATTACATTCCTCTTATTTGCATTTCCATTAATAATGTGCCTACGAATTTAGGTTAAATGGGATTTTATTTTTTCCTAACCAAAGTATTCTGAACTTAATAAAATTTGAAAATATCAGACACGATTTGAAAGTTTAAGTGCATGGTGCCTCCAGGGAAAAAGACACACACATATATCTATGCATACACACACACACACACACACACACACACACACACACACGCATGAGAGACAGAGACGGAGAAAGAGAGAGAGGGAGAAAACAGAGAAAATATATTTATTCCAGGCCTTTGAAAAAATAAATTCGCTGTTTGGGCACTGCCTATTCAACCCTCCAGAAAAAAAAAAAAAAAAAAAAAAAAGAGAGATGGTGATGGTTGTTTGGGAAGCTTGCAAAGGAGTTTTAAAAAAAATGATATAAGCATGTTTTTCTTATACCCTCTTCGTCCTATATTGTGGAGTAACTTATTGTTCCTAATTCTGTTTACCAAGAAGAGTGGGCTCCGATTACCAGTGCTTTCAAGGCAATAGGAGAGTGATATGAATCATAAAGGATTTTTGTAATGGAGAAGTTATGTTGGAATGTACAATTATGCTTTAGTCATTCTAAAACTTCATCCATGTTTTTGTTTTAAAGCTGTCTACAGTTTGCTTTAATCATGTTGACATTTTACATTTTGGTCTAAAGATTTCAGAACAGTTTGTGAAGACAAGTGTGTGCTTTTGTGAATTATCAGCGTGTGGACAGGATGAATATCATGAATCACATTGAAGTCACTGATGTCACATGGGCCATGCTTTCCTTCACTTTGAAAATGTGCTCTGGTACCACACAGTTATGGGGCAGAGTTTAGATGTGGGCAGAGTTTAGATCTATTAGGTTTTAATCTTGTTTGCACGACTCCTGGAAAGAAGAGTTTTTGTTTTTGTTTTTATTTCTCTATATTTGACTTAGCCTCAGTGAGTTGTTGTGGGGGCAGCATTCCACCCTTGTTTATTCTGATGTAAATTCCAAATTGACCGAACAAACCCCACATTAACAGGTTGGCATTATTCTGTGGCCATAATACAACGATTGTTAGAGAAGTGTGGCTTCAAAGTCCACCCAGGGTGTCAGATCGTAAATGGGCCTTTTGTTGGCTTTGGGGGTTGGATTATTTTTCTTTGTCTTGCTGATTATGAGATTGTTGGATAGAAATTTAACTTTTTCTTCTTTTTGTTTTGGCAAGAGATTAAAACATCTCAACATTTTGTCTTTAAATGGCTTCATTGACTTATAAAACTTTGTTTCTGAATTAACTTTTATCTTCTGAAAACCTTTGGGTAGTACAAACTGGGCATTTATATGACATTTTGCAACAATTAGAAAGTTCACTGGTTGGGGCTGACCTTTGGTCACCGAGTTTAAAACGATTGGATGCTGTAATGCCAATTGATTGTGTGATTGTTTAAACCTCACTCATAAAGGATTTTAGCTGAAGAGTCTTTGTCTAGAGCAGGCCTGAGAGACCCAGCTGCATCTGCCCCTGGAATGAATGCCTTTGTGTAAATGGTCAGCCTATCTCTGGTATTTGATCATCCCCTATTTGTATCTCAACCTATTTCTACATCAGTAGAGTTTGCATATAATGCTGGGCTTTGTAATCTGTTCGAGAAAATGCATGAATGTATAGAGGTTCCCCCTACACTGTCCCCTTTGGATGATTACTGGGAAGAAGTTTTGTGCGATTAATTAAAAACACAGAATGACTGATCCATACCAACTGGAGTTAGGGCCATGACTTTGTTTCCCATGCTGCAATTCCCTGTTACCAAGGTGAGCTATCTAACTTCACTGCTTTGATTGGTCAAATTAACTAGGATATTTACAAACTCTTTACTTCATTTCCATTTTATCAGGCTTCAGCCACCAAAAAGGGAGAGAAAACCTTTTTTATTGTTAGAGATTTTCAGAGAGTAGCCAGCTACACACATATACATACACACACACACACACACACACACACACACACGCACACATGCTGCTGTAAACAATAATACGAAAGTAGACGGTTTAAAAGGTAATATTATTTCCTGATATAGCAGCAGGAAATGGGCTTATCTCCAGGGTCTTTTTGTTGTAAATCATAATCTCAGAAAATTGCAGTCAGTTCTTACACCATAAGGAACTGGGAGAAACATTTCTTCATAGAAATATGACTGGCATCTGTGACAAGACGCTTCCTTGTTTTTCCTTGTCATGTGTGACCTTCTGAATGTTGCAGCATGTTTAGTAACATGTTTAGTAACCCCTGTAACATGTCGTTGTTATGACAACATTTGCCCCTCCTTTTCTCCTCAACCTCCCACATTTTCAAATATTTCTGGCAAGCTGTTAAGTGGTACCAGACCAAGCAGATTGAAAACAATGGTAAGGTACTATGGAATAAAATATTTTGAAAAGTATGAAAGCATAGCCACAGTTCATAGGTTATCATATTTTATAAAGACTAAAATATGAAAAGAAAGATGCAACCCTAAAATTACATGATAAATATAGACAACTCGTTAGTTTAAAAATATTATTTCAAGAGTTTTAATTCAAAACAGTTATTTGTAACTTTATGCACACCTTCCCATAGAAATGGTTAGGCTATATTACTAATATTTATTAAACAAATTGTAGACATTTTTTAAACATAGAAGTCACAGGCCCAATGCTGTATAGAGGTACCATCAATGCAAGAGGCACCACAGAGTGACCTTGCCAAGGTCCAAAATCTGTGTCTTGGCCTTGGCCTCTGATTGGGATTGACAAACTCACTGACTGAGATGTGATAAGAATATCAATTAATGCTTATATTTGGGATGTGTAAGTACATGCTCACATCCTCTATCCAAGGTGCTAAGTCCCAATATCAAAGAGCCTGAGGAGTTGCATTAGTAATCACAAGGTTTCCTGGTGAAGGAAGGGAGACTGCAGGTCTAGAGGGCTAGTTTATTTAAGCCATTAGGATCCCTCAAAAAATGTCCTTCTTTCATGACTGAAATGCTGATGTCCCCCAGATTCCAAGTCTTACTACTTTGGACAGCAGTAGATAAGCTTCAAGAATGTACTTTTCTATATGTCTGTGTTAATTTTCACTGATTAAATTCAATGTTATTTCTAGCCCAGTTTACCTCCTACATGGCTAGGAAATGATTTGTTGCTTTCTATTTGGGATTGATAGGAATTTTGTCTTCGAAAAAAAAAAATTGTCTTCCTTGTATGTAAGAAACTCAGTCACCTCATATACTGTTGATACCCATTATATAGTTAAAACAGCATTACTGACAGAAAATACTTATAGAACATTTACTATACATCAGAAGTGAAAATAAACATAAAGTTTGGAGAATAAGTCTTTGCTATGTACCAACATTTAAAAACCTATTGAAAAACCCCAGTGATATCAAGCATTATAAAATAAATTTAAACAGTTTGCTGCAATGTTTTTCACGACTTTATGACCCTATATTGGTCTTTCTAGGTAATAAAAACATTGTGCTCCCATAAACATTTGGTCATACTTATGTCTTAGCATCATTTTTCTTTCACTAAATCATTCCTTCCTCTGTTAGGCACTGAGCAAGCAGTCTCCAGGCACTAAACATCGTTCACCTCGTTTTGGACATGTCCTGTGACAAATTACAACCTCCCCAGACATTAAAAACGTATTAATCAAAAGAAGTTGTAAGAAATAGAAGAAAAATTAATCCATACCTTCTTAGGAAGGAAGGAAGAAACTGCTTTTCTGAGTAAGCTTTGAACCGAACAAACTCTGGAGCCCAAGTACCTGCCAGTTTCACATCCCTTCTGAAGTAAGTGCACTATGGTACATATTGCAGGCTGCCCACTCATGTTCTATTGTGGGCATTGTGGGGCGGTCATGGTAGGGTAGTTGTAGAATATGTGGGTTGCTTCCCCCAGCTCCAAAAGTAGGCTCATTGATTCTTGTCCCACCTTCCTCTCCAAAATAATTTGTTTGGTTACATAATTCATGCCTAAATGATTCAGCTTACTGTGACTTGTTCAGCAGTGTATCTAAGCCTGTCCAAGCTATGTGAAACTCAATATATTAGTATTCTATGGCTGGTGTAATAAATTACCATAATTTAATGTCTTAAAATATGAATTTGTTATCTCACAGTAGCTCTGTAGGTCAGATGTCTGACACCCATCTCACTGGGCTAAGATCAAGATGTCTGCAGGGCTGCATTTCTATCTGGAGGTTCAGTTTTCTTGCCTTTTCCAGCTTCTAAAGGCTGGTCACATTTCTTGGCTTGTGATTCCTTTCATCAATCTTCAAAGCCAAAAATATTGCGTCTCTCTGACTATTTTTCTTTGGTCACTTCTCCCTTTGATTACAGCTGGGAAAGGCTCTCTGCTCTTAAGGACCCATGCAATTAGGTGGGGCCCATTTGAATCACCCAGGATAGTTTCCCATTTCAACATCCTTAACCTTAATCACATCTGCAAAGTTTCTTTGCTACATAGGGTAATATATTCACAGTTTCTAGAGGTTGGAGCATGGTCTGAATGCTTATGGCTTCTCCAAAATTCATACACTGAAACCTTAATTCTCAAGATAATGTATTAGGATGTGGGGCCTTGGAGAGGCAATTAGATCATGAGGGTGAAACCGTCATGAATACGACTGGTGCCTGCCCTTAGAAAGGTGGCCGCCAAATTTTCCCTTGTCTCTCTCACCACATGAGGACACTGTGAAAAGAGAGCTGTTTATTAACCAGGAAACAGGCTCTCACCAGACACCAAAATAACCAGCATCTCGATCCTGGACTTCCCAGACTCTAGAACTATGAGAAAAAAATTCCTGGTGTGTATAAGCCACCCAATCTATAACATTTTGTAACATCAGTTTGAGGACTTAAGACAAACAGGAGCATATTTTAGGGAGAGGTCTTTATTCTACCAATTATGCCCATATTTTTGTTCAAATGGCAGAGAAACTGACTTTATTCTAGACAGTTTTATTAATAAACATGAGACCTGAGCGTACTATAAAGATATTGCTATTCTTTTTTTTTTTTTTTTTTTTTTTTTTTTTTTTTGAGACACAGTCTCACTCTGTTACCCAGGCTGGAGTGCCATGGCATGATCTTGGCTCACTGCAACCTCCACCTTCTGGGTTCAAGCAATTCTCCTGCCTGAGCCTCTAGAGTAGTGGGGACTACAGGACCATCATGCTCAGCTAATTTCTGTAGTTTTAGTAGAGATGGGGTTTTACCATGTTGGCTAGTCTGCTCTTGAGCCCTTGACCTCAAATGATCCACCCATCTCAGTCTCCCAAAGTGCTGGGATCACAGGCGTGAGCCACTACCCCCAGCCAATATTGCTATCTTAAGAAAAGCCAACTTGAATGTAATTCACCATGAGAAGGATACAGAGGTGGGATAAAATGAAGAGAAATTATATGAGACTCATTTCAGTGTACACACTGTCTCTAGACTTTTCAGTAATGTGAGTCAATACATTTCCATTGGGTGGTTTTACTTTATTTTTTTTATTATTATTTTTTTTTTCTGAGATGGTGTCTTTCTCTGTCACCCAGGTTAGAGTGCAATGGTACAATCTTGGCTCATTGCAGCCTCTGCCTACCGGCTTCAAGTCATTCTCATACCTCACCCTCCTGAGTAGCTGGGATTACAGGTGGGCACCTTCATGCCCAGCTAATTTTTGTAATTTTAGCAGAGACCAAGATGCACCATGTTAGACAGGCTGATCTCAAACTCCTGGGCCTTACTTGAATTTTTTGTTTTCACCTGAAGAATCTTAACACATATATACTCCAAGTGCTTCATTTTAGTATGTTATATCATGATTTTGAAACACGTAGAAAATAAGTTAGTCCAACAATCTAGCAACAAATTAAGGATCATCACAAAGGCAACCTCAAAGAATAAGGCACTGCTGCAAGAGAAACACATCACCACTAAACTGGCGTAATAGAAACTTTCCTAGGAGGAACACCCCTAGATTGAACAGGAGTAACCAAGACCCAATCAAACCCTCCTTTTTGGGTCACATACTTGCTGGGTAAACAAATATAAGTCAGGTCGCTTGAGCTCAGATCACTGCACATGTCTGCTATTTATCCTAAGCTTAAAAGGTTTGCAAATATCAGAACCCACAAAAATTCCAAGCCGAGGAGACTATTTCTATCTTATTGCGGAATAGGGCATGCAATCAATTTCTATCCTTGCAGGTAATCTCTGCATTTTGTTACCTCTGAGTCCAAGAAATGCAACTAACACACTCACCAGAGCTTTTCCTGTTGATTGACAGTTGTTCTTGGGCCACATTCAGTGTTCACACTTCTGTATTTCAAATAGTCACTGTTTTTTTTCTTTTTTTAAGAATGGGAACACACAGTTTATTCCTGTAATGTAATCAACTTTACATAATGATGAATTATGGCTAATGACTATGATTGCTATTTTGAAAACTGGCTTTTGAATGAGATAGAGGAGTTCTAGTAAAGTATTTGATCATACCTACCATCCTTTCTGGCTTCTTCCACTTTGTTGTCTTCAATTTGAAAATTTTTAAAAATTTAAAATCTTTATAAATATTAAATTACAGATACCTGCAGAAAAGATTAATATATAAGACTTAAGGTTATAGATATTTTTTAAGAAACAAATTTGGATAGGAGGAGAAATAAAATAAAAAGAGATCTAATGTCTTGGATTTAGATATGTGTTAGGAACAAGGGCAAAACAAACAGTTTAAATCAAAATTCTGCCTTGATCAACTCAGGTGGAATGAGAGAGTTGATTAAATAGTACTAGTGGTGTTTGTTATACTATATAACCTCACATAGAGGAGGGGATTCTTTTCACTCATTGCATGAGAAAACAAGGAAAGTTCTCACTACATTCAAGAGAAAAAAAATGAACATCAAATAAAATATAATGATGCAGACAAATTTCTGAGAATGACAACTATGTTTCTTCTCACACAGCCATGCTTAATAAGTTTAATTTAATTAAAAATCATATAAGTGGAGTAAACATATACATAAAGAATACACTGCCACAGACTGAGCAGTATTAGTACACTTCCTTCTGATATTTCAGGTGACCAGATAATTAGGTTTTGACACAATTTGCAAAGTGGAAAAATTATATATATCAAAATTATTTATATATGCATTATAAAATTTGATCAATATTGTTTAGAAAAAAAACAAAGTACTGTATTTTCAAGCTAAATACCTCCTCCTCATTATTTTATTTTCTCTAGGGAAAAACTTGTAAACAATAAAAGCTGATAACTAACAAGACAGTGTAAGGATATAATGAGAGGAAAACATTACTTAGAAGTAAAAAGGATTATTATTAACATCAGAGATCACTGGTTTTCAGTGATTTTTAATCAAGCTAGAAAATAGAACTGCATATATTTTAAAGAGTAGAAATGCAAGTATTTTTAAAGTCTTCAATAGTAAAGTGTATAATCCTCTCTAACATATTTCAAAAAGCTCACTAGTAAAATATTGCAGAAAACAATCCCATGCCAGGCACAGTGGCTCATGCCTGTAATCCCAGCACTTTGGGAGGCAGAGGCAGGCAGACCACCTAGGTCAGGAGTTCAAGATATAGCCTATCCAACATGATGAAACCCTGTCTTTACTAAAAATACAAAAATTAGCCAGACGTGGTGGCAGATACCTGTAATCCCAGCTACTCTGGAGACTAAGGCAGAAGAATAGCTTGAACCCGGAAGGCAGAGGTTGTAGTCAGCCAAGACGGCACCACTGCACTCCTGCCTGAGCAACAGAGCAAGACTCCATCTCAAAAACAAATGAAACAAAAACAGTCCCAGTAGTTTCTGTTTTCTCTTGCAAATTTTTTCTTCACCAAATATTTCCCAGTGATTGACTTTCTGTTAACCATAGTTTAAACTTACAACGATTTTTTACTACTTATAATACTGTTTCTTTCTGAGATAGCTGAGAGAATTTTTAAAAACTTATTAGCAGTTCTGCTGGGAGGTTTCAAACAAAAGATAAACTTGGGCACGTTACAATTTTACAGTTTTTTGAGCACTTATTCATGAATTGTGCAGCTCCACACTGCAAGCAGGAGAGAGGATGGCTTTATTTGTGTCATCTGTGATTTATTTGAAGAGTGCTTTGTAGTTCTCATCGTAGAGATCTTTCTCCTCCATGGTTAGCTATATTCCTAGGTATTTTATTCTTTTTGTGACAATTTTGAATGGCACTGTGTTCCTGATTGGCTGTCAGCTTGATTGTTGTTGGTGTATGGGGATGCTAGTGATTTTTGTACACTGATTTTGTATCCTGAGCCTTCACTGAAGTTGTTTATCAGCTTAAGCTGAAACTATGGGGTTTTCTAGATATAGAATCATGTTGTCTGCAAATAGATACAGTTTTCTTCTTATCCTATTTTGATGCCCTTTATTATTTCTTTTGCCTGATTGCTTTGGCCATGACTTGCAATACAATGTTGAATAGGAGAGGTGAGAGTGGGCATCCTTGTCTTATGTTGGTTTTCAAAAAAAATGCTTCTAGCTTTTGCCCATTCAGTATGATGTTGACTGTGGCCTTGTCATAGATAGCTCCTGTTGAGGTATGTTCCTTCAGCACCTACTTTATTGAGTGTTTGTGACATAAATGGGTATTCAATTTTATCAGAGCCTTTTCTGCCTCTATTGAGATAATAATGTGCTTTTTGTCTTTAGTTCTGTTTATGTGATTAATTCCATTTATTGATTTGTTTATGCTGAACCAACCTTACATTCAAGGAACAAAGCCTACATGATCTGGTGGATAAGCTTTTAGATGTGCTGCTAGATTTTATTTGCTGGCATTTTGTTGAGGATTTTTGCATCATGGTGGGAGACTTGAACATTCCTCTGACAGTTTTAGACAGATTATCGAGGCAAAAAATTATCAAAGAGGATCTGGACCTGAATTCAGAACTGGATCAAATGGACCTGGTAGATATCTTCAGAATCCTCCACCCCAAAACAGCCAAATATACATTCTTCTCATTGCCACATAGCACTTATTCTAAAATTGACCACACAAGTGGATATAAAACAATCCTCAGGAAATGTAAAAGAACTGATAACACCTCTCTCTCAGACAACAGAGCAATAAAATTAGAAATCTAGACTAAGAAAATTGCTCAAAACCATACAATTATGTGGAAATTAAATAACCTACTCCTGAATGATGTTAGGGTAAATAATAAAATTAAGGTAGAAATCAAGACATTCTTTGAAACTAATGAGAACAAAGATACAACATACCAGAATCTCTGGGACACAACTGAGGTAGTGTGAAGAAGAAAATTTATGGCACTAAACATCCACATCAAAGAGAGAAAGATCTCAATTTAGCAACCTAACATCATAAGCAAAAGAACTAGAGAACCAAGAGCAAACCAGCCTCAACACTAGCAGAAGACAAGAAGTAACCAAAATCTGAGCTGAATTGAAAAAGACTGATACACAAAAAATCATCCAAAAAAATGAATGACTTCAGGAGTTTTGTTTTTTTTTTTTTAAATTAATACAACAGACCAGTAGGAAGACAATAAAGAAGAAAAGAGAGAAGATCCAAATAAACACAATTAGAAATGACAAAATGGTTATTACCACTGACTCCACAGAAATATAAATAAATATCTGAGAATATTATATATTCCTCTATGCACACAAACTAGAAAATCTAGAAGAAATGGATAAATTCCTGGACACATACCCCCTCCCAAGACTGAACTAGGAACAAGCTGAATCCCTGAAGAGCAATGAGCTCCAAAATTGAGTCAGTAAAAATAGCTTACCAACCAAAACAAGGCCAGGGCTGAATGGATTAACAGCTAAATTCTGCCTGACGTAGAAGGAAGAGCTGGTAGCATTCCTACTGAAACTATTACCAAAGTTGAGGAGGAAGAACTCCTCCTTAACTCATTCTCTGAGGCCAGAATGATCCTGGTGCCGAAACTTGGAAGAGATGTAATAATATTTTTTCCATTGGAATTCAACATGTTGATTAAAAAAATAGAGATACATCATCACAATCTCTACATAGAATTTTATTAAATTTAAGTAAGCTTAAAAATTTAGGCTCAAGTAAAAAAATGTGTGAAAGATTCCATTTCATCCAAATTCCTTAGAAATCTTCTTTTCAGGCAGCCAAAAGGGACTTCTTTTAGTGGGCACCCTAAAGTTTTGTTTGGCTCTTGAGTAGCAGCTGGCAGATAATCTGTCGGAAGCTCATGCTGAGTTCATAGAGGCAATGATCCTTAGTTGAGTGGTTTTCAATTCTTTATTGACTTTTTAGCATTTCTATTATTTCAATTGGCAGTGGCAATGGAGTGAGTCAGGTTAAATTATTGTATAAAATGTGTACCAGAAGAGCTAGAAATTAGTTACAAATCTGAGCAATGTGATACTTCTGAAGGCTTACTATGAGAACTTGGCTTAGTGTTGAAATTAATTTTTCTATATTCTTTTAAGCATTGCTTATCTTTGTTCCAGGATGTCTAGAACTTCAGTTGGAAGACTAAAAGGCTGAAATCATTTCAAGGATCACAACTGACATGTCTGGTGGTTTATACTAATTGCAGTCTTAGATGTTAGCTAGGGCTGTGGGCTATACCAACATGTGATCCATTCATGTTACCTGAGTTTCTCTACAACAAGGAGGCTGGGCTTTGAAGGCTAGTGTCCTGAGAGATAGCCAGATAGAAGCTATATATTGTTTATCATCTAGCCTTAAAAATTATACAGCATAACTTTCACCCTAGATTGAAGCAGATGCGAGCCTGCCGAATTCATGGATCAGGGAATAAATGCCACCTTCTAATGGAGAGTGACAAGGTGTTGGAGAATATGTGAAACCAAAAATATTACTGTGGTCATTTTGGAAAATATGATTCTCTGCATCTTGCTATAAGGCAATTCTAATTGCAAACTCGCTTTATTATAGAAAGTCTACATCTGTATTATAACAGGTACCCATTGATTTTATTCCTACTGTTTGGGGCTACATAAGAGTAGTATAAATAGGGTATTGTATGACAGCTCTTTAAATACTCAAGTCTTGTGGCTTTGTAGCCTTCTTTTCTTTATTTAAATATTTCAATTACTTTTTTAAAACCCTACAAATACACTCTCATTTATCAATGTCTTTAAAATGTGATAATACCAAAGTGACCACAATATTCCAACATTTCAGGTGAGGCTTTAGTAAATAGCAAAATAAGCTGTGATTTTGCTTGTTCAGGAAGTATATCTTAGATGATATAGCCTAAAGTAACCAGCTTCTTTAGGAATGTCACATTATTATTTAAATTGGCTACATTGCTAACTGGTATTTCTTTCTGGTGTGAAAATTATAGCTTGAAGGATTTCTTTACTTCACTCTTATATCCTCTCTCTCTCCTTTTTTTCTTTTTCCCTCTCTTTTCTCTCTTTATTTCATTCTCTTTAATCTTTTTGTCTCTCTTTTCTTTTTTCCTTTCTTGTTCTAAGTGAAAAAACTTTATATTTACCTATATCTAATTGTATATTGTTAAATATGGCCTATTTTTTTTTTTAACCAGCTTGTTAGAGAAGTTTTGGAATCCTCATTAGGCTATACAGCATAGTTCTAATTTTTAAACTTCTTATGATCTGTGAATTGACTGGATTTTGGCAGTCAGCTTATGAAACAACTTCTCAAACATGGAAAACTTAACAATTGCTTATCTAGCAACAAGTTTTAGAGAAAGCTTTGTTATCAATTCATTGATGATTAGAATCAGCAAATATTTCTTTGCATTTATTTTCCCAGTTCCATTTAAGATAGTATCCAGACATTTATGATTAGTCACAGACTGTTGATGGCATATACATTTCCTGAGTTGACTGGAGGAAGAATGTCCATATTCATATATTCAACCTTTTTTCATACTTGGAATAAATGTTCATTGTACCTCTCTTCTCTGAAAGGCTCTGTACCATTGGGAGACAAAGGTGAAGAAAATATGAATTACAGTTTCAAGGAAAATATCATATGTCATGTTTTATAGTGAAAATATATTTGTCTATAGTATATTTAATATGCAGAATATCTGCCTTGTTATATAGAATTGGAAGAAAACATTTCTCTGAAATTAGAATGTAAACAAGCATCATTTTCTCCTCTAAATGTTCTTCCTATCAAATTCAGAACAGAATTTATGCTAATTAAGCTTATTGATTTCTTTATGAAATTATAACACTTACTGTTCTACTCCCAATAAACCATTCTCTCAGGTAATATTCTTACTGGATCAGTTCTATATCCATGGCAAATATAAAACTTCCTCTGCCTATGACCATGAAAATAACAAATGAGAAAGAAAAGAAAATCTCCCTTTTCTCTCATTCAAGGAGGAAAATATACAACAAAAATGGAGTTGTAAGGATGAATTTTCAAAAGACATTATGCAACATAAGGCAAAGCTAGCCAAACATATTTTGTGATAGCTTGCCCAAAATAACATTCAGGTGGTAGAAAACCTTTTGAAAAGCTTGCCTGAACTTAATCTATTTGAATGAATCTTTGGATAATAAAAGTAATAATAATAACAAAAACTAAAACAACTACAACTAATATTTTAGATGTTTTTCTACCTGTTATGCATTTATTACAGAAATAATTTCTTACAACAACTTTGAAAGATTAGCAATGCAGTGTTATTATCCCCATTTCATAACTAACAAAACTGCTGTAGAAAAATGAACTAACTTGTTCAGGGTCAAAACAGCTGAACCTGAGATTCAACTATTAATGAGTAGGGTCCCATATTGTATGTTTTTTTGATTTGCGCAATGTCATAAACATGTCCTTCCAAAGATGCAATTGATTTTTAGAAGTTAATTATTTCCTAATAACGCATTGGGTTATAGCAGTGAATGCTTTTTTGAGCTAACTGAAGCAAAAAATAAATTAATTGAAAGAATAGCGGGTAGCTTACAACTGAAAATATAGAAACTATGGTAGTTCTAGTATCCGGGTTAAAAACTCATATAAGATCTTTTCTAGCCGGCACCATGGCGATGAATCTGACCAAACCCTTTTCTGTGCTAGCACCATTCTGCTCGAGACACAAATTCTACATAGGGTTTTCTTGGGCATGGTTGGGTAATATACCCACGCTTTGTGGCTTATGGGAGAATACAGTGATTGATAGCCCTGAAAAAAATTGCCAATATTTGGGAGGTGGTAAATCATTCTTTCAAGAGAAGTAAGGATATTATTACCAAGAGAAGGCAGAAAGAACCCTGGGCAGCTAAAAACAGCAGACTTCCACTATTACCTTCTAGGGTTGTTGGAGAAACTAAATGAGATAAGAGGTGTGATAAGAAGTGTGATAATGTTCCAGTGTGGCTGGAACATTGTAATTTGTCTTGTTATTATTACCTTCACTTACAAAATCCAGGAGTCAGTGTCTGACACATTGATCATGTAACCTGAGAAAAATCAGTGACAGATGGGGCTTCAAGATGGCTTATTAAAAGTAATTCATTCTCACCCTTCTATTTAGAAGGACCAAAATATATATAGACAGTCATACTTCAAATACATTATCATACATTATCCAAGAGACAATGTTGGAATTCAACAGAGAAGTGACAAGAAACACCAAAAAGGAAGCAAGGCAGCCAGTTGGCCAAGACTGGCTGAGACTCAGGAGTGACTTCCCAGCATGGGGAAAGAGCGAGTGAGACTTCCAGAAGTTTACATCTTCACGAAGCCAAAACCCTAATAATCACACCCTAACCCACTGAAGATCACGGTGGGATCACAGAAACCTGGCTATAGGAGAGCCCCTTGATCTCCCAAGCCCTGAAACTAACACCGGGAGCTGCCAGAAGACCATGCTCCAGAGAAAAAGCTCTTGCTAGGTCCCACACACTTTCTGAGACCTAAATGGTTCTAGAAAGCTGCCATTTTTCAACCAAGCTTTTGCCATTTTGTTAGACAGGGGCCCAACAATGTTAGGACTGTAATGTTACGGAAACTTGGGCAGTTGCTGCAGAAACTGCCGTGTGAGCTGGGAGCACTCCCACAGCTGGGGCTGAGAACCAAGTGAGGCATGGACTGCAGCTGCTAGCACCAGGAAGTGAGCACTCCCAGTATGGAGACTGGGGTGCAAACAGGATACATGCTACTACTAGTACTGGTTCATGAGCTGGACAGAGGCTCCTAGAGTCAGGGTTAGGGTACAAGCTAGGCTTTAGTGACTATTTTTAGGGGTTGGGACCAAGCTTCACCAGGACTGACTAATGAGAAGGATGTAGAATTCCCACTAGCTTTCCCAGGCTGTGGCCATTGAGGGTGATCCCATTCTCTTCATTAGTGGGACCTCAACATGACTATTACCACCTGGGGCCTGGGAATCACCCCAACCCTTCCCACCATTGGCTTGTGAATGCTCTCACCATTGGGAGGCTTAAGCCCACGCCCACCGAGTCTTGCTTCCTTCCCATCTTCAAAGGCAGAGTACATACTCTGGGGTCCTAGGGATTGCCCAACCCAATCCACCATTTGGGTACCACTTCACAGGGGCATGTGGTTGAGCCTAAACTCCCATCTGCTACCACCTCAGCTACAAGTGTCACCTGTTGGCCTGGAAACTGGCCTGCCCAGTTCATTGCAGCCACTGCCAACATCAACACACACCACTTGGGACCTAGAAAATCATCCTACCACTGCTATTACCGATGCCTATCATCAACTTTCCCTGTTCGTTACTGCCCTACCAGCATCTGAACAAGACATCTGGAGGCCCAAGAATTAGCCTGCCAGTAACCACCAAAGTAAATGCCAGCATACATTGCACTGGGGCACAAAAATAGCCACATTCAGCCCACTGCTGCCAACCCTGAAACCTACAGACTGGTCCAACTGGCATTCCAGTTCTCAGCACAACTTTACCACAAACCCCACTAATAATCACACCCTAACCCAATGTGTAATTTCGAGGAAATCACAAAAACCAATAACACCATTTATAACCAAAACAAACAAAAAACAGAAAACCAGTGGCAACACTCAGAATCAAAGCCAAAGTTCCCTACCCAGCCAACACTGGAGATGAATTTTCAGGAAAATGGTCTCTCCTATGAAAGTAAATCCAAAAATAGGAAGAAATGAGACCCAAAACTACATAAATGCTAGAAGAAAACCTAGGGAAATCTCTCCTGGATGTTGGTCTAGGCAAAGAATGTATAATTAAGACCTCAAAAGGACAGGCAGCAAAAATAAAAATATAGATGGGACTTAATTAAACTCAAAAGCTTCTGTAAATGCTCTATATCATTTATTGTCAGTGAAATACAAAATCACAATGAGATATCATCTTACCCCAATCAGAATGACTATTACTAAAAAGACAGAAAATAGTAGATGCTGACAAGGATGTGGAGCAAAGGGATCTGTTATACACCATTGATGGGTATGTAAACTAGTACAGCCACTATGCAAAACCGGTATGGGGATTTCTCAAAAAAACTAAAAATAGAATTACCATTCAATCCAGAAATCCTACTACTAGGTATCTTCTCAAAGGAAGAGAAATCCACATATCAAAGGGATAACTGCATTCACATGTTTATCACAGCACTATTAACAATCAAAAAGATATGGAATCAAACTAAGTGTTCATCTGCAGATGAATGGAAAAGAAAATGTTATATATATATATATATATATACACACACACACACACACACACACACACACACACACACACAGTGGAATAATACTCAGCGATAAAAAATAAAATTAGAACATTTCATCAACATGGATGGAACTAGAGGATATGATCTTAAGTGAAATAAGCCAGACACAAAAAGACAAATATCACGTGTTCTCTCTTCTGTGTAGAGCTACAGAATCTGATCACGTGGAGGTAATGAATGGAAAGACAGATAACAGAGACTGGGAAAAGTGAGTGGGGAGGATGGGGGAGGATAAAGAGAAGCGGGTGAAAGGATACAAACACACAGAATGATAGAAGAAATAAACACGATGTTTGATAGCAGAGTGGAATGACTATACAATAAATGTATTGTACTCAGGTGATGGACACCATAAATAACCATGTCTCTAGAAAAAGAAAACCTAAATAACCTGACTTGATCCCTGTACATTATATACATATAACAAAATTTCACATGACTGAGTCTGGTGGCTCACACCTGTAATTCCAGCACTTTGCGAGGCTGAGGCAGGAGGACTGCTTGAGCCCAGAAGGTTGAAATTAGCCTGGGAAACATAGTGGGATCCCATCTATGCAAAAAAAAAAAAAAAAAAAATCCAAAGAAGATAAAAATTAGCCAACTGTAGTGGTTTGTGCCTGTAGTCCCAACTACTCCAGAGGCTGAGTCAGGAGGATCACGTGAGCCCAGGAGGTCAAGGCTGCAGTGAGCTATGATTGTGCCACTGCATTCAAGCCTGAGCAATGCAGGAAAACCATGTCTCCAAAAAGAAAAAATTCACATGTACCATAAAAATTTGTACAAGTAAAAAAAATCAATAATCATAAAAATCAGGCTTTATATTTTTGAGAGAACTATTTCTGATGCTTAAATTCTTGCACACTCAGCATTGTCAGGCAGGAAATCAACCAGTTGAGCACTGGAATTGCAGAAACACCAATGATTATCTGTCTCTCTTATTCCTTCCTAAGCCCATGCCTAGACTAGGATGAGCTCAAGACACCCAACCAGTACAGTAGCTGGTTCACTGGATGATGCTCAAAGTTACGTGAAAGTCTAATTCAGAGCTCCATTTCAAACATCTACAGGTGTCAGTAAAGGGTAAATGATCATGGAGCCAATAGAGGTAATGAGTTGGCAGCAAAATGGAGAGGGCATACTTGATCTAAAGAGGGCACCTGCTACTCCATTCCAGCCAATGTGGTAAGGATGGGAAATAGAGGACCAGTGTTGTCAGATCACTTAATGTTGAGAGGAACTAGACATCATAGTTTTAGGTGAAGTTAGTTGGGAGTGAATTCAAAAAGTTTAAAAACTGCTTTGTGATCTAAGTCTGAGCAGTCCAAATACAACGAATTTGTTGGTTATATTTGTCCCATGGGCAATCTGTTTGCCATCCCAGCTCCTAAAGAGGCCATCATCTTATAACTTCATTGTCAGTAATTAAGTTCACTTTAGTCCCAGTTCTGTACTCCAGGGGCTGCTGCTATTTTCTACTACACTGTTTTCTGGTTCATGCTACCATTCATTGCTGTTCATTTTGGCATAAATTTAATTTGAGAGGTGTCAGGGAGAAGGTAAGAATTGAATTGAGAAGCATTTTTTCCAGATATTGACCCAGATATTCCTCAGCCTCAAGACTATCAAGCTAACCAATCTCCAAAAAAGTAGCCTCAACAGGATAGCTATACATGGTTCTTGGCAGAAGGAGAAAAACAAGATTACTGTTCAAAAACCTCTTCAAATGTTCACTCTACAAAATACTTGTGGAATTACAACTAAGCGTCATTATGTCCTGGGCTTTCTGTTCAAATCCCTCCCTCCCTTCCTCCTTTCCTTTCCTTCCCTATACAAAGCTATTATGGAGTATTTTTGCCTCCTGAATGAGATCTCTGCTGGATTATTATCTGTTGACAAACACCATAGGCTCCCATTGTACTTGGTTGGCTTTTGCAAGTTTTGGCCTTTGGACAATTTTCCTCTAGCAGCTGGGCATTATTAAATCAGATGTCATTCTGTGGCAGAACTTTCATCCTATGTTGTAATGCTCCACAACCCCTAGTGTGCTACTGGGCAAGAGTAGATGTTTTCTGATTGATTTATAACAGATAGCCTTATATAAATATATTAAAGTGCTTAAAATTCCCATCACTGGCCATTTTTATGGGCTTACAGCTGAAGATAAGTAATTATCACCAAGAAAACTGTGCATTATTCTATTAACTACCATTGTTGGAAGTTGTAAAATAGTGATAAAATAATTTGTAAAATAAAAAATGGATGCCAAAGAAACCCATTCTAGATGATGGATTCTGAAGGCCTGAGAAGGACCCTGCTTCTCCAGGAAGTAGATGAAGCTCACTGGGAGGCAAGAGGTGGGTGTCTAAAGGGACCCTTTGTTTTCTTTTAAAATGTGGTCAAGATATTTGATCTCAACATAGTTTCTAAGGGAGCAGGAAGCTCTGCAGAATTTACCAAGGTTCAGGTTACATTGCCAGTTATTTCTAGGAGAATAGTCTGAAACCTGTTGAATAAATAAGAATGAAAGAGCAATAAAATATTTAGTAGCCTCTAGTTTGCAGTGTATGATTGAAACTGTTGAGGTTTATAGCCTCTCCCACTGATGTCACCTTGAGTAAACCCCACATATCAAAAACAAGAAGAATGAAGATTCCTTCTGACTTTAAATGTTTTCCTAAAGTGCTTTAAATTTTAGTAATCTAGAAAACATTGAAATTTTCACAGGGGATACTTTGCAACACCTACAATTTACAATTTGCTACAATCCAATGTGAGCCAACTGCTTTAAATGGGTTAATAGTAATTATAAATCTTATGAGCAATTCTGTCACAGATTGTTATCAGTTATGGCTTATACTCTGTTTCTTCAGCTCTCAAACTACTCATTACAGTTTCCTTTATAAACCTAGAGATAGTGACCACTTTCTTCTGAAATGCTTTTTATTCCCTCACCATATAAACATCCCCTCTCACCTTGGGTTTATTCCATTTAAATATGTCTAATGGATAATTGGCCAAAATCCTCAGGTTTTACTTTAGCACTATAGAAGCTTATATTCTAAAAATATGCACTCAGTAAAGAGGTAAGTAACTTTCAATGGGTATATTTTTTAAATTTTATTTTTTCAGCAAATATTTTCTGAGTGTGTCTTAGCTATATTGCTGAGCTTCACTGAAACTGAATGCCTGTGGAAGACACGGATATCATTTCAATTAATAATAGATTTCTTCTCTATACCTACAGGCTTGTTTATGGAGACAGAGGACACAGCGAGATGGTCACTGGAACATCTGGGCAGAACTTGCCAGCATCAGTTTAACAAACCTAAACTAACTTAGAATAAGACAGGTTTCAAACGTGTACTAATATGATATCAGGGGAGAATACTGTTGGACAGAGCATGTCATGACTTGGCAAATGCTCCACCAGAGATAAAGCAAACTTTAGGAATGCAGAGTATACTCATGACTGAATAAATCATTCTCATTTACAATTTGTATTTCTTTGGTAATAAACATTAACTGATCAATTCTTAATTGGGCTATAGAAATAAATTGCTTAAAAGTGACAGATTACAACTATTATTACATAATACCTTCTAATTAATAATTTTTTGAGGAATTTAAAGAAATTATAAGTACATTTATGCATACTCATAGGTTTATAAAAACAGTCTATTTATGGCAGCCACCAATAATATAAAAACTATTAGTTCTGTACTACATAGTTTGAACTGTATAATGTCAGGTTGTGGAAAAAGAGGAAAGCTTTTACACAATTGGTGGGAAGGTAAATTAGTTCAAGCATTGTGGAAGACAGTGTAGCAATTCCTCTAAAATTTAGAACTGGAAATAGCATTTGACTCAGCAATCCCATTAGCGGGTATATTAGTCCATTTTCACACTCCTGATAAAGGCATACCTGAGATCGGGAAGAAAAATAGGTTTACTGGACTTACAGTTAGTTCCACATGGCTGGGAAGGCCTCACAATCATGACGGAAGGTGAAAGGCACTTCTTACACAGTGGTGGCAAGAGAGAATAAGAGAGAAACCAAAGCAGAAACCCCTTATAAAATCATCAGATCTTGTGAGACTTAGTCACTACCATGAGAACAGTGGGGGAAACCACCCACATGAGTTAATTATCTCCCACCAGATCCCTCCCACAGCATGTGAAAAATATGAGAGTATCATTCAAGATGGGATTTGGGTGGGGACAACACAGAGCCAAACCATATCACTGGGTATATACCGAAAGGAATTCTATTATAAAGATACATGTACAAGTATGTTCATTGCAGCAGTATTCACAACAGCAAAGACATGGAATCAACCCAAATATCCATCAATGATAGATTGGATAAAGAAAATATGGTACATATATACCATGGAATACTATGCAGCCATAAAAAGGAAAAAGATCATGTCCTTTGCAGGGACACAGATGAAGCTGTAAGCCATTATCCTCAGCAGACTAAAGCAGGAACAGACAATCAAACACCACAGGTTCTCACTTATAAGTGGAAGCTGAACAATGAGAATATGTGGACACGGGGAAGGGAACAACACTTACTGGAGCATGTCAGAGGAGGGCAGGGGTGGAGAGAGCATTAGGGAAAAGAGCTAATGCATGCTGGGCATAATACCTAGGTGATGGGTTGTTAGGTGTAGCAAACCACCATGGCACACATTTAACTATGTAACAAACATGCACATCCTGCAAATGTACCCCAGAACTTAAAAAACATAAATAAAAATATAGTCTAATATTCACAATTTCAGATAGCTCAACCTAATAGTTGAGAAAGCCAAAACTCTGAATGATTAAATAATTTGCACAAGCTGACAGAGTTGGTAGTAGGAGAGCAAGCTTTGATCCAGTCCGTCTATGTGAAAATCTGTCAGCCACTCCACTTTCAGTGTTCAGACCTGCTCAGCGTCTCAGTGACATCTCCAGCTTTGTCGCAGTTATGCTGGAGTCGAAGCAGCTTGATCTTAGAAACACTTCCACATTTTGGTGGGACACAGCAACACATGATCACTTCACTCCTGAAGCTTTCCAACCTCCCTCGAGCTACTTACCCCCCTTTGAAGATCTCGTGCTTATTATATTCTGAGTGAGCATAGAAACAGTCAGATGAAGACTCATCCCAGTTCATTTAGAAACTAACCAGTGTATTCAGCAGTCTATGCAAGAAAAAACTACATACTTTAAAAGACAAAGTTCAGATATGTATTTTCTAAGCCAATAAAATTGATTTTAATTAGAGTCCTGGATGTGCTTCTGAGACACTGCACTGTTATATGATACGTATATCTTCTTCCTCCATATACATGCTATTTGAAGCAGGAAACAAAAATAGCCTTGTGTCTTATTATAATTCATTTCTTCACATAACTACATGCTCCACATAACTACATTTGTCATGGCTGGCTTCCTTGTTTGCTTCTTTGTCCCAGTAATTCAAAATATGTTGCATTAAAATAAATTAATTTGAGATTAAAATTTAAAAGAGTAAAATTGTTTTGTTTTCTTCTTAGCAGTTTCAGATATGCATGCATACATTTTTTTTTTCTTTTTCTTCCTTTATTCTTCTTTTCGACTGTCTCCTTTATATGTGACTATTTCAGGGACATTTTATTTTGAACAAACACAAAACTAATTTGACATGGATTAGCGTTTTCCTGATGGAGAGATGTTAGGTCATGTCAGTCATAATTTCATTTTCTAAAAACAGTTTTAAAGATCTATTTCTGTTCAGCTTTGGCTGTGATCCGTTCCTTTCCTTTATCCCACTAAGATTTTTATCTCTTGGTTTTAGCATGGAACAAAAAATTATGTTTACATAAAGAAGTCCATTTAAAACATAGTATCAGGAAAAAATGGGCTTCTGAATATCCTACAAAGATATAAAATTTATATTAGTTTCTTCTTTTTTACATCTAGTTCTATGTAGCTTTTATTGTGAGAAATTATATTTTTAAAGGATATTAAATCTACAGTTTCCAGCATAAATAGGATATGTGTTCATTTCATGGCTGTGGAGAGTATCAGATAAGATGTCAGATGGAATGGTGATTTGATTAGCATAGTTTCAAAATATGCTATAATGATAGCTGATAACATGGAGTTATATGGAAGTGATTTAAACTGGAAGTAGTATCTAAAGCTAGATTTGGCTCATGGCCAAAAATAACATTCTTCCTGTTTCTGTAAATTAGCATTCTCACTTGTTGATTACTGTCTATGGCAGCTTTCATGTCACAATGACAGAGTGGAGAAGTTTCAGCAGAGATTGTACGGTCTGCAAAGCTGAAAATATTTACTGTCTGGCCTGTTTATCTTTCTGACCCCAGATCAATAACATATAAGTGTTTATAAATAAGTCCTATAAAATGAATACAGGAAGAAGATGAAAATGAAATTCTATTTTATATCTAAATTAAAAGGTGGGGAAGGAATCTAAGAAACTTAGGGTAGATTGGCATTCCTTTAAAGGGCTTGTAATTCAAAGAAAGTCTAGCAAGTAGAGGTGAGTAAGTACAAAATGAGGGTCAGTAGAATAGCTTTTCATAACCAATTTTATTAGATATGTAGTTTTAAGGAAAATAGTTTCATTAAGTGGTATATTTTAATAAAAATCAGTAAAAGGTGGTCTTGTAAACTTTCATGATAAAATTGCAATTGAACCAGCTAACATAAAACTCCCATTATTGTTCTCCATTGCTGACACCAAGGAGCTAAAATATTTCTTTTGTTTTTTACCTGAGCCTCTGGGGAAGTTGGAATTTGTAATAGTCAGGATAGGCAAGTTATAGCACAGTAATAAACAACCCCCAAATACCAGTGGCAGGAAAACAAGGATTTAAGTCTTGTTCATGCAAGGTGAACTGCATGTTTGGTGACACTCCAGGCAGCTGTCCTCTGTGTGATGGTTCATCTTTGCCTCTCCACATCAATACATGATTCCATGATTATGGCAGCAAAAAAAGAGAATGTTCTGAAAAGTCTCACAATGACGATTCAATGCTTCTACCTCCACTCACATTCTATTTGCTAAAGAAAAATCACGTGATCATTCCTTACCTTAAGGAGGTGAGGAAGTGCAATTACCCCATGTATCTAGAATGAAGATAGCAGGAAAGTTTGAGGGGCAGCACAGGACTATTGGATAATAGGCTGGCTTAATAGTAGTTTTCCTTGCATTTTCTCAACCTCCTCTCACCAGCCCTTTAGGAGTGCTTTCAGAAGATAATATGCTTGACCTTGATAGAAGGAGAAACTTACGAGAAAAAATATTAGAATTCAAAAGATGCATAGACAGGCAAATGTATAGCTTGGTAGTTTTGTTGCAAAGAACAACTAGATTTCTGAATTCTAGGTCATTGCATATTTTGTTATTATATGTCTGACTAAGATATTTCCCTTAGCTGCCAGGGAGAAAACTAGGGCCTTTTCTAATTAGGCTCCCAATGTAACACCCAGTATAAAACAACATTGTTCTCTCTAAATCTACAACATTAGCTTTGAAGAAAAGCAAATAAAATATATATAAACAACAAAAAAAAAACTGAACTAGTTTCTTCTCACTCTGGATTATACATGATGAGCATTCCAAATCAGCTTTTTCATCAGCCTAGCATTAAATTTCAAAAGCCATTTTCTAGCAGTTTCTTCTTGGTTGATTCAGTCCTTCCTTATTCTCTGTATTTAAGCATAAATATCAAAATTCTTGCTCCAGTAGCTTTGGTCTACTTCACATTTTTAACTCTGACTTTCTCTTTGGTTTGAATACATCTTTGTCCTTGTCTCTCTCATGAGTCAATAGCTGTCTCATCACAAATGTATAACATCATATAATATTCATAATACAATGTCAGTCACCTCATGTGTAACTGGGAAAAATGTTCTTCATAATAGTCATGTTTATTTTCTGCAAGAATCCCATAAAGGTTTTGTTAGAACAACAGGTAATTTTCTTTTTGGAGTTTCCTCTATGATGCAGATAGAAATAAAGGGTGATAGGTTATGTGTTGCAAAGTTTGTAAATCAATCCATGCCTATCCCTACTCTTTCACACATATATACAGTGTTCATCAGACTTCCTCCTTTTTCTAAAATCACCCATATTTTTGCTAATTTGATGAATTTCTTTTTGTTCTCTTAGTGTATACACATTCTAAAATGGTCCTCAGGTTCTTGCAAATTTTATTTTATTTTTTGCTTTTTTTTTTTTTTGAGAAGTAGCAAAGGCCGAGGTGAGCAGATCACTTGAGGTCAGGAGTTCAAGACCAGGCTGGCCAATATGGTGAAACCCCATCTCTACTAAAAATACACACACACACACACAAATTAGCTGGGTGTAGTGGCAGGTGCTTGTAATCCCAGCTGCCCCAGAGGCTGAGGTAGGAGAATCGCTTAAACCCGGGAGGTGGAGGTTGCAGTGAGCAGGGACTGTAACATTACACTCCAGCCTGAGTGTCACAGCAAAACTCCATCTTGAAAAAAAAAAGAAGCAAATGAAAATGCCTACTAAATTCTTACTAGAGTCATTGCTATGTACAAAGCAAAGATAAATCCAAATACTTTATGGTACGTGGAATTTCTCATGCCTTAAGCTGAGATCCCTTAAAATTTGAATTGGTCAGAATTCAAGTATCTTGGAGTCTTCAAATGGTAATAAATATTACTGTATTCAGTTTGTGTTTTTCATTTTAGGGATCAGACTTACAACTTGAGATATGTCTGTTATGATTTGGATCTGGTTTGCCTGTAACAAAACTCACATTGAAATTTTATTCCCAATATGGCAGTACTGGGAGGTGGGGCCTAGTGACAGGTATTTGAATTATGAGGCACTGCCCCATGACCAGATTGATGAATGCCCTTACATGGGAATGAGTCCTCTCTTTCTCTTTGGAATGAATTGGTTTTCAAGAGAGCAGGTTGTTATAAGTGAGCCTAGCCTCTGTTGCGTGACTCTTCATACACACTGGCTTTCCCTTTTGTTTCCCTGTCATGTTTGATGCAGCATAAGGCCCTCACCAGAAGTCAAGTGGATACCAGCATCATGTTTTTTGGACTTCCCAGCCTCCAGAATCATAAGCCAAATAAACCTCTCTCATTTATAAATTACCCAGCCTCAGGTATCTTGTTATAACAATGCAAAATGGACCAAAATAATGGCTCACACTAGTTGGATTCCTATTCCACTGTTCAGTTTTCAGCACTTCAATATCAACTTAGATCCCTCTTTAAACTTATGTATCCTTTCCCCAGTATCCAATTTGGAAAGGGCTAAACCATATGAAACTAAAAGTAGCTGGAGTTTTATTAATCTTGCAGCTGCTTGAAAAGGCAGTGTATAGAGACCTGCTTCAAAATAGTGTCCAGAATTCATAAGTCTTTGTCATGCCATAAGAGATCAATGACCATTTCCAGTGGGCAATTGAGCATGGGTCTGATGGTTTTCTATTAACACTGGGTATTATTGATGATGCCCTCTCACACCCAAATATTCATGTAATTCATAGTTGGCATCTTGCTCGTGATTGATAGCCCAAAGTGATTTGCTGGGTTTGTGATGGATTTCACTTATGACTGTTTCTTAAGTATTTTGATTAACTTTCTTTGCTAGTTAGACATTCACCAGTTGCAGTTATTAAATGCAATACATGTAACATTTTAGGTTTGGACATATTTGCTAGCCATATCTTTTCAAAACGTTCTTTTCTCTGAAAGTATGGATAAAATAACCAAAATTGGTATTTTTTTTCTTTTCTACCCAGTATAAATTCTGCATTCTAGGTGTAAATCACTGAGTGACTATTTCAAATATGGATTTATTATGGGGCATGCTTTACAATTTAAAGACTTCATATAACCCACTCATCACAGGATAGTCATAAATTCTTAATTGTTTAAAGAAAGATGAAAGAAAACAAGGCAACAATTTGAGAAATAGAAACATTTTTGAAATGATGACTGTGTGTTCAATAAAAATGAAAACAGAGGTGTAAACCTCAAACCAAACTCTTCATTAAAACTTGAGAATTTCAGCTTCTAACTTTTGTCTTCTGCAATATGCTTCCTATATGCTTCTTGTTGATTGATTTCAGTGTGTAGATCCATGATATTTTGGCTTTGTCTTTCTCTCCAACAACAACGTTGGAGAGAGACTTTACACAGTCTCCATCACTTATTCCCACAACTTCACTTAAGTATTGAGTTCTCTCCCCCCACCTCGCTCTCTGTTTTGCTTTTGATTTTTGTCTTCAACTACTTCTTACTGTCACTTCTTTCCTCACACAGCCACCATTGCCTATGCCATTGTTATTCTTCTCTCCACTGAAAATTTTGCTTCCTTTTTATTTAACAGGACCAAAAACAACTTTCCAAAAATACAGCACTCCATCTACTCACCTATAACGTCACAGCCTTGACTCTGTCTTTTCCCTTCATTAGTATTCATTGTCCATGCTCCTAACTGAACAACTGTTTCTGTTGTGCACCAGTTCCCATTCTCTCTCACCTCTTTCTCCTGTCAGTTTCCACTACTGCTCTATCATTAACATCAATGTAAAACTGATTTTGTTTCTTCTTGTTAAAATAAAAGCAATCTTCTCTTGACTCCATTTCCTAACTACCATCCCTTTAATGTGAAACATTTAAGACATGCTATCTATAATCTGTGTTCAATTCCTGTCTTCCTCATCTGTCTTAAACCCAATATAAAAAGGTGTATGCTCCTTCCATGCCACCCAAAGTCCTCTTGTTAAGGATACCAATGACCTCCCCATCTACTCAACTAGAATATCTGTTGGTTCCATCTTCACATTGTATCTAAAACCTCACAATTTTTTTATCACTCTTATTGCTATCATCCTTGTCAAAGTCACTGAGATTATAACCCATCTGGATCATTGCCATAACTTTTCAACACGCCTCCTTATTTCAACCCTCATTATGCCTCATACCCCAACTATTTTTGGCACAGAAATGTGGTCTGATAAAAAGTGAGTAGATGATGCTACTCACTGTTTAAAATGTTCCAGTGCTTCCCATCTCCTTTAAAGCAAAAGTCAGTCCACAGAATGACCTATGAAGTTGGGTCTCTCTCCTTAATACTTTTCCATTACCCTTTTAACCAATTTCTCCATCTAATATCCCCCTTGCTCACTTTAGCCTTTCACCTGAGCCTCCACACCATTTCAGGAGATTTCAGGACAGTTGTACCTCAAGGCTTTTGCCTTTGCTGTTCTCTTTCTTCTGCTTGAAGTGCTGTTTCCCCAGAAAGTTCACCAGGATTATAAGTTCACTTTTTTCAGGTCTTTAATCAAATATCTCGTTAAGGTCTTGCCTGACCAGCCTTTAAATTTGCATTCACATGCTGTCTACTTGCCTTTCCTGCTTAATTTTCTTCTCAGCATTAACAATGTCTGGAATACTGTATATTTTTCTTTATTTTTTTTTAACTTGCTTTCCACACTGCAGTGTAAACTCAATGAGGCAGGAAATGTTGTCATTTTTCTTTGTTACCATATTTCCAGTAGCAGAACAGTTCCTGGCACATAGTAAACCTTTAACAAAATGTCATAAATTGTAAACAAACGGTATTGGAGACTAGACTATGCTTGCTTGGAGTTACATGCAGATGTTGCAAAACTACTAAGACATCTACCTCCACACTCCAACAGGACACTATTACAAGACTGATCTCAATCCGTTATATCTTTCCTATGACATTGTTGATTTTTGAGGGAAGATATGATGCTTTTATTTCTATATTTTTATCATCTGGAAAATGGGTATGACCAATGAATATTGAATGAGTAAATATGTGAGATTAAAAAACCTTGATAAATTTTAAGATCTTTTTAATGTTCTGCTCTGCCAGAAGATTGAGGCTGTAATGTACTCTTCAATAATGTTGTGGGGATGGTGTTGCCCCAGATTACTTTCTGACCATAAAGAACATTCTATGCTTCTATGAAGCTAGTTTAGAAATGAATATTGTGGATAACCTTGGTTGTTATATAAGTCAGATAAACTGAAATTAACTTGACTTTAAAAGACTTAGAAACAGAACTAATTACTTTTTCCTTTTTTTGAAACAGAGTCTTGCTGTGTCACCCAGGCATCAGTGCAGTGGCGTGATCTCAGTTTAAGCAATTCTCCCACTTCAGCCTCCTGAGTAGCTGGGACTACAGGTGCCCGTCACCATGCCCAGCTAATTTTTCTATTTTGGGTAGAGGCAGGGTTTCACCATATAGGCCAGGTTGGTCTCGAACTCCTGACTTTAGGTGACCTGCCTGCCTCGGCCTCCCAAAGTGCTGGGATTACAGGCATGAGCAACCACGCCCAGCCAACAGAACTGATTTTTAAAGTTGCTTTCAGTTTAATCATTTAGGCATAAACTGATGGTGGCTGTCTCAATGTCATCCACATTGTCATTTACACATAATAGTCACAATCTTTCATCTCTTTAGTAAAGCAATACAAAACATATTTTATATCACAAGCAATACAAAACAGCAATGAAAAAAAGTCAGACTTGGTCCTGCCCTTTTAGGCTTTGCGATGATTACAAATTGTGATTAATTTCTACCATGAAACAGAATGAAGGCATGTGTACCTTAGGGCTTTTGCCCTTGCTGTTAAAACTTAAAATCTTTTTTTTTTTTTTTAAATAGCAGTTTTATTGAGATAAAAATTAGCAGTTTTATTGATAATAAAGTATTTAAATTTTTTTAAAAACAGCAGCTTTAATGAGATAAAAATAGAAGCTTTATTGAGAATGGAGTATCTTAAAAATATTTTTAAAAATACAGCCACGTTTTTGAGATATAATTCCCAAACTATGAACTTTACCCTTTTAAAAGGGGCAATTTGGTGTGTTTTAGTCTATTCACAGAGTTTCACAACTATCACCAGAATTTTATACATGTTTGACATCCCAAAAAGAAACTCCAGTGTTTATTAGCCATCGCTCTCCAATTCTTAATCCCCTCTACCTCCAGCCCCGTCCCCACCCTGGGTCACCAGCAATCACTAACTAGCCTGTACCTCTATGGATTTGTCTATTCTGAACATTGTATATAATTGTAACTATACTATATGTTACCTTTTTGACTGGCTTTTCTCACTGAGTATAATGATTTCAAGGTTCATCCATGTTATAGCAACTACCAGTACTTCATACTTTTTTATTGCGGAATAATCTTACATTGTATAGAGAAACCATATTTTGTTTATGTATTCATCAGTTGCTACTTGTGTTATTAAGTTTTGGCTCTCATGAATAATGCTGTTATGGACATTTATGTACAGGTTTTAAATGTTTACATATGTTGTCTTCATTCGTATTGTGCATATACCTAAAGTGTATTAGTTAGGGTTTTCCAGACGGACAGAACTAATGGATATGTATACATATAATAAGGAGTTTATTAAAGAGAATTGGCTCATACAATCACAAATGAAGTTCCGTGATGGCCGTCTTCAAGCTGAAGAGGAAGGAAGCCAGTAGTAACTCAGTCTGACCCCAAAATCCTCAAAAGTAGAAAAGCCAACAGTGCAGCCTTCAGTCTGTGACCAAAGGCCCAAGAGCCCCCAGCAAATCACTAGTGTAAGTTCCAGAGTCCAAAGGGTGAAGAACCTGGAGTCTGATGTGCGAAGGCAGGAAGCATTCAGTTTAGGAGAAAGAAGAAAACCCAAAAACTCAGCAGGTTGACTTATCTCACCTTCTTCCACCTGCTTTGTTCTAGCCACAATGGCGGCTGGTTGGATGGTGGCCACCTACATTGAGGGTGAGTCTTCCTTTCTCAGTCCACTGACCCACATGTTAATTTCCTTTGGCAACATCCTCACAGACACTCCCAGAAACAGTACTTTACCAGTTGCTTAGGCATCCTTCAATCGAATCAAGTTGACCCCTAATGTTAACCACCACAAGTCCACCCCTTGTCAACTGAACCCATACACATCTCTTGAAATCATACTTAATCTCCAAAGAAAGACAATGACGTCTAAACTTAACATAATATAGCTATCCCTCTTACAACTGGAAGCACACTAATCCTTAACCTAAATGATATTACATAAGTTAGTAACACTTAAATGCTGATATAAAGCCAGTATATTTTGCTTCACATGATAAAGAAAGGAAATAAAATGAAGATATTTTCTTAGTATAAGTGCATACATGCACAAACATGTTCTTAACAAAATAAGGAGGAAAACTCATGACAATTATAGTTCTCCTTTCTGGTCACGTGGTTGTAGCTGGTATTGATGATTACCTTCTTCTACCACCCATTCTGTATTCTCTTTACTTTCAGCAAGCACTCAGCTGATTGAGATTTTTTACCTGGTGGAGTGACCCAAACCTTCATTCCTGAAAGGTCTGGGCCATTTGTCATCCTGCCTGGATTGGGTAGGTATAGTTTCCCATTGACCTTAATTGCAGGGCATGGTAATATTAAGAGATGCTCTAAACAATCTCCTGTATTCCACGAATACTCTTCCTCGCCTCCATTGTGGCGTAGTAGTCTGATTTCATCTTGATAATCTGGATCAATTTCCCCAGCCAACAATGTGACTCCCTTCTTAGCCTGTTGACTTAGAGGCAGGAGGAGCCCAAGGTGGCAATCTTAACTTCCAGTTTAATGGAATTGTTGTTGTATCTTCTGGTGGCAGCATTCCTTCCTCTGGACTTAAGATCTCTTGGCCAGTAGAACATAATGTCGTGGGAACAGGAAGAAAAATTTTTACTAGTGGGTCGCTAGGGGTAATGATGAGTGGTACCACTTCCACTGTCATCTGGACCTGTGAATCCTGGCTATGGGAGAAACTACCATATATTGGTCATTGATTCAGTGTATACACAGTTTGTGGGAGAATTTTGCCCCAGCACTGTAACCTAGTTGGCATTGTAATTGTGACTTCAAAGGGGCATTTTACCATTCTTTCAATCCATCTGCTTCAGGATGATGGGGAACAAGGTAAAACCAGTGAATTCCATGAGACTGATCCACTGTAACACTTTTTTTAGCTGTAAATTGAGTGCCTTGGTCAGAGGCAATGCTATATGGAATGCCATGATGGGGGACGAGGCATTCCATGAGTGCACAGATGGTAGACTTGGCAGAAGCATTATGTGCAGGTAGGCAAACTCATATCTGGAGTGTCTATTCTGGTGAGGTCAAACCTCTGCCCTTTTTATGATGAAAGAGGTCTAATATAATCAACTTGCCACCAAGTAGGTGACTGATCACCCTGAGGAATTATGCCATTTCGAGAGCTCAGTGTTGGTCTCTGCTGCTGGCAAATTGGGCACTCAGTGGTGGCTGTAGCCAGGTCAGTTTTGGTGAGTGGAAGTCAATGTTGCTGAGCTCGCATGTAACCTCTATCCCTGCCATCATGGCCACTTTGTTCATGAACCTCTTGGGTGATGACAAGGGTGGCTGGGGAAAGAGGCTGAGTGTGGGCCATGTAATGAGTCATCCAATCAACTTGTTTACTACAGTCCTCTGCTGAGGTCACCATTTGGTGATCATTCAAGTAGGAAACAAATATCTTCACAGTTTTTTTTCTTTCTTTCTTTTTTTTTTTTTTTTACTACCCAGAGAGGTCCCTCCACATACTTGTTCCCCAAATTTATTTGTCACCAAGTTTCCAATCATGCTTCTTCCAAGTCCTTGACCATCCAGCCAAACCATTGGCTACAGCCCATGAATCAGTATATAACTGCACATCTAGCCATTTTTTCTTCTAAGCAAAGTACACTACCAGGTGCACTGCTCAAAGTGCACTGGGAAGATTTGCCTACTGGGAAGATTTCCCTTCACTGTTGTCCTTCAAGGACATCCTAGACAATGACTGTAGTGCTGCAGCTGTCCACTTTGAGAGGTGCCTGCATATCATGTAGAACCATGCATAAACCAGGCCCCAGTTTTATCTTCCTCTGTCAACTGACCATAGGGAACTCCCCATGAGGCCATAGGTGCAGGCTGGGGGAGAGAAGGCAGGATGGCAGAAGTCGAGACCATGGGCATTTGAGCCACTTCCTCCCGTAATTTACTTGTGCCTTCAGGACCTGTCAAGCCTGATTATGTAGATACCACTTTCATTTAATGATGGAATGCTGCAGTGCACAACCCACTTTATGGCTACATGGGTCAGAAAGCACTGAGTATATGATAGGCACTTCAGGCCTCATGGTAATGGTAATTCTGTTTATCATTTTGTAAAGCTTCCAAACGGTTTGCTTTCTGCATTGGTTGGATCATTTCCAATCTCACCAGCAATATATGAGGATTCCAGCATCTTCACATCCTCAGTAACAGAGTTATTGTCTACCATTTTCATTTTAGCTCTGTTCGTGAATGTATGGTGGTATCTATTGCGGTTTCGGTTTGAATTCCATAATGAATAATAATCTTGAACATATTTTCTTCTGTTCATTGGCTGTTAAGAGAGAGAGAGAATTTCTATTTTCAGGGAAGTTCTTTTTGAAAACAAGCCACTTTAACAAATATGAAATGTAGATAGAATCTAGCAAGGATAAACATGAGGGAAAGGACTCTCCATGCTGTGAGAACAGCTGTTAAAAAGCTCCTGAGATTCAAAGGCACTTGATTTTCCAGAAACTGAAAGAGGCCAGTGTGACTGGACAGAAGCCAGTGACAGGGAAGGTGGCCGTGAAAGGTTGAGAGAGGTCAGCAGGAGCTGAAGCATACATAGTCTTGATAGGGCATAATTCAGAAAATAATTTCATTCTCTGGGCACAGGGAAGACAGGAGTATTTTAAAGCAGAGAAGTGAGATAATATGATTTATGTTAATAATAGCTGATGCTTCGTAGCCCTTAAATTCTAGGCATCATTTTAATTGCTTTACAAACATTTACTGCATTCATCATCCTATGAGGTAGTACATCATTTTCCTATTGCTGCTGTAACATGTTACCACAAATTTAGTGGCTTAAAACAACACAGTTTCTTATTTTCTGGTTCTAGGAAAGTCAGAAATCATTTTCACTGGGCTAAAATCAAGATGTCAACAGGGCTGTGTTCCTTCTGGAGGCTCCAGGAGATAACTCATTTTCTTGCCTTTTTCTATTTCTGGAGCTGCCTACATTCCTTGGCTCATGGACCAGCATCACTCTGATAGCTGCATCTGTCCTCATATCTCCTTCTTTGACTCTGACAGTCCTGTCTCCTTCTTAGAAGAGCCCTTGTGATGACACTGGAACCACCTAGCTAATCCAAGATAACCTTCCCATGTCAAGATCCTTAACTTAACCACACCTCTAAAGTCCCTTTTTCATATAAGGAAACATATTCACAGGTACCAGGGATTGGGATGTGGACATCATCGTGGGATCATTATTCTTTCTACTGCAGGTCTTCATTTTTATTTTCTGTGTAGTAATTTGTTAAAGGTTGGTCATATAGGCAGTGACAGCACTGGGTTTAAAACCCAGAGCTCTGATTCCAGAGAGCTCGTCTTCAACCTCTAGGCTCCCCTAGATTTTTACAAATGTGTAATTATTTCTTTTCCATTGGCACTGACCTCACTGAACTCTGCATTACAGTATGCTTAATATATTAAGCATGAACATATATTAAGAGTTCATGAATGATTCTCCTGTATGCTTGTGGGTGAAGCTCAGTACATTTGGCTCCTTTTATGCTTGTGGTTTAAAATCTTTAGAATTTATTCATCTAGTGTAACTGAAACTTCCACACATCGAACAACTATACATTTCCACAACCGCACAACCCCTGGCAACCTCCATTGCATTCTATGTTTCTATGAGTTCGACTATTATCGATACCTCATGTAAATCAAATCATGCAGTATTTGGCCTTTTGGGCTGGGTTTATGTTATTTAGTATAATGTTATCCAGGTTCATTCATGTTGTTGTAAATGGCAGTATTCCTTTTTTAAACACTGGATAAATATATATACACATACGTATATGTATATAGACATATATAATTTTTCTTGTCTATTCATCTGTTGATGGACACTGGGTTGTTTTCATATCTTGGCTACTGTGAATAATGCCTCAGTGAACATGGAGTGCAGCTATTTCTGTGAGACCCTGATTTCCATTTTTAAAGATATATACCTAGAAGTGCAATTGCTGAATAACATGGTAGTTCTATTTTTAATTTTCTGAGGGCTCTCCAGACTGTTTCCCATAACTACTATGCCATTTTATATTTCAACCAGCAGTGTACAAACAAAAGTTTCCATTTATTCACATACTCACCAATACTTATGTTTTAGGTTTTTTTTTTTTGTAGCCATTCTAAAAGATGTGTGGTTTATTCTTTTCTGTTTTTGTAAATGTTCTCCTTGCCGTTAATATTGGTATCTTTCTTTTATTTTTCCAAAAGTTTGCCTGTTTCATGAAAAATATGTGATAAATTTCTGCCTGATATTATAGGAAAGGAAATTTGACATTTGTATCAGTAGCTCTTTGTTATAAACTGAATATCCTAATGTATTTATCTTATTACAAATGAGTATAATGAGGAAAGGCCCATGATACTTCTTTGTCTTTAGGTCACTTTAACTGTCTGAGGCTACATGCTGATTAACAGTTTCTGTTTCAGAGGGTTTGACTTTTCAGAGGATTTCATGGTGGCAAAATTACATAAAATCATTATACAAAATAAGAGGTACACATACTAAACACCTGTATGAAAAGATATCCTAAGTATAATTTGACTGCTAAACCTTGAACATGTTAAAGAATTGCAGTTCTGAGGTTTGTAGTTTCTTTAAGCCTAGGTATTTAAATGATCAGTTGACTAGAAAATGCAGCCTACAGTGTACTTTAAACGTTAATAAACGTTTAAACCAACGTTGCTGTTGGTGCTGTTGTTGGTGTTGGGAAAAAATTGCCTCAATTTTTTTTGTATTTGTAATTTAGCCTATTACAATTATGTTCAAAACAGAGACTGCTTTTTATCATTAGGAAGGAATAAATATTAGAACCAATAAGTATGTCTCCTCATTAATACACGATGTTTTATAGCACATCTGAGAAAGGCTTTGCATTTTAAATTGTTGATTAGAACACTTATAATTTACATGCATATTAATATGTACTCTGAAAATAAGAATGTTCTGGAAATTGTTGATCATATGGCTTGGAATTGGTCTTGTAATTACGTAAAATAGTTAAAATTTGACCGAGATCTTGGTAAAATACAGGATGATAGAAGATGATAGAGGCTTACCTTTCTACTTATATTTCTGTTTATTTGATTAGCATTTCCTTACTAGTGCTGAAGGCCACACTAAGATGACAGGTTAAGCCAATTGTCTGGTCTACTTCTTTTTTTTTTTTTTTTTTTATGAGAGGGAGTTTCGCTCTTGTTACCCAGGCTGGAGTGCAATGGCGCGATCTCGGCTTACTGCAACCTCTGCCTCCTGGGTTCAGGCAATTCTCCTGCCTCAGCCTCCTGAGTAGCTGGGATTACAGGCACGCACCACCATGCCCAGCTAATTTTTTGTATTTTTGGTAGAGACGGGGTTTCACCATGTTGACCAGGATGGTCTCGATCTCTTGACCTCGTGATCCACCCCCCTCGACCTCCCAAAGTGCTGGGATTACAGGCTTGAGCCACCGCGCCCGGCCGTTGTCTGGTCTACTTCTAAGACACGAGGTGAGGTTTGGAGGTTTCCTGCAAGTGTGGTTTTCTTTCCTAAATTCTTGCTCTGACTTACTCACATCTCGGTGTTTTTTGATGTTGTGGCACAAGCAGGGACTTAGAGTCTAGAGAACTGAGTTTCAGAATCAGCCTAGCCTTAAATATGACCTTGGGCCAGTCACTTGGCATCTTGGAGAACAAGTTCACTAAGTTACAAACTGCAAGAACTGGACTGGGTGATACTGAATACCTCTTCTCACACAAAGGCTCCACACTTTATCAGTGATATGATTTTCCAGGCATTGATTATGTAAAGGCACACTAACTCAAGGTCACCAGGGTTCAAGGAATGGCCAGCACAGTAGCCAGTCCTACTGAGGTTCTCAGGGTTTGGGAATCCTCAGCTCAGTCACTAAAGTCCTGCCTCTTTCCATCTGAGGCCCTGTGTTTTCTTGGTTTTCTCCGAAATATGTCTTCTCAGATCCTCTCTGGTTCACTTACAAACTAAATTTAAGCTTCTGCTCCCAAACTTTTCTGGCCACCAAATACCCTAGTTTTTCTCTCCTGATTCTTCATTTCTTCAGGGTGTATAAAGTGGAATAAATACGAAAATCTCTTCATCTCCTGGGTCTACATCTGTGTGTCCCCAGTGCTTTCTGTTCTGCCGGTTCTCACTTTTAGCTACTCTTATTCTTTTTTCCTTTTTTGTTTTTCTGTTTTTTAATGACTCTATGTGGGTCATTTCTCTCTTCTATTTATTTTCTATCCATCTGTATTAGCCAGTAATCAAAATCAGGTGTCTTACCCTTTATAAATTAGCACATTTGAGCTGCTACTTCTCTACAGAAGATACAATTGTGTGCTGACTTGTGTATTCAAGGATATAAAAAGGGCCTGTCCTTACTCATCTCTACACCTCAGTGATCATTATGGGTTTTTGCTGTTGAAGTGATTCCAGGTTGGGAATAAGAACATGAGTGATCAAGTTATTTATATTTTCTTAATAAATACAGATGTAAACATCTTATTTGAAATGCAAGAGTATTTCATATGCAGAATTGGAAAAAAATTGATGTAAGTGGAAGATATTTTGTGTTGTAAAATTTAGGAGCTTTCAAAGGTCTAGAATTTATTTGTTTCTGCTATGTTAATCTAGTCTCATTTCTATTCCAATAATAATTCCTAAATACAAAATTTGAACCAGAAATGAATATTCCTCTTTAGTGAAACCTATTGTGGCAACTTAAGAGTTAATGTTCCAGACAGAGTCTTGCTATATCCCTGAACCAGCAACATGGGCATCGTTTGGGAGCTTGTTAAAAATGCAGAGTTAAATTCTTTATTCCAAGTCTCCTAAATCAGATCTTGCTTTTAAAAAACATCCCCAGTCAATTTTAAGGCACTTTAGAGCTTGAAAAACACTACTCTAGAGGGAGTTAATACGAAGAAGACTAGAAATTTAAAAATCCATATAGATGTGAAAATATAAATAAGTGGTTTTTACTGGCAGATTAAAAAACTTACAGTGAAAATGAGATTCATATTTATATGTAAAAGTCACTCAAATGTATAAAAACAGTGTTTCCATTACAGATGATTCCAAGAGTTTCCAGATACAATTGAAATTCAGAGGTAGGGCTATTTACAGGTTTTTATTGACTGAAATATGTTATAATAATTTCAAACAAAACATTATAGGACCTCATGCTTGGGAGAAGGTGATACATCAGGAAATCCATTCTTCTGTGCATTGATATGGGTAATATGAGTAACATATTACTGTGTATCAAAGCATCCTGCAGTTTAAAAGAAAGTTGCCTTTATCCTAACTTCATTTCACCTTGATCCCCACTTACATTAAGAAAGTTTCTCAAAGGCTTAATCACACTGTTCTTTGTGTCTCCCTCCTAATTATAATCACACTACCCTCTTCACTAGGGGACTCATGGTTTCAAATTAGAGTTCTGATGTGAAAGCCTCAGGTGTATAGTTAAATGAGGTGTTAATTGGATGGCAGCTGCATTAACTTGAGCTTAAGAAAACCAAGGGGATGGTGGTTACAGACGCAGCTAGAAGCCCAGAGTCATTCGAAGAATCTGCTGCTCCATTTTTTAAAAGGTTTGATATTTATTTATTATTATTATTTTTTTTTTGCAGCCTTGGGACCTGAAATTTAAGTGAGGTCTGGGAGAAATCAAACTGTGGTCAAATGCTAACTGTGATAAGACGTAGAAAAATAACGCATTTCTTGTGTGTGGTATCCTCTGTCTGCTTGTGGTGAGCAGCAGCCCAATTTGAGGAGTCACAAATACAGTTGACCCCTGAACAATGTGGGGGTTAGGAGTGCCAACACCCACATGGTCCAAAATTGCAATATGACTTCTGACTTCCTAAACTTAACTATTAATAGTCTACTGTTGACCAGAAACCATACCAATAATATAAGAAGTCTAATAACGCATATTTTGTTTGTTATAGATATGTTGTGTTCTTACAATAAAGTAGTCTAGAGAAAAGAAAATATTCTAAAGAAAATCATGAAGAAGAGAAAAGGTATTTACTGTTCATTAAGAAGTGGGTCATTATAAAGGTCTCCATCCTCACCGTCTTCATGTTAGGTAGTCTGAGGAGGAAGAGGAAGAGAAGCGGCTGTTCTTGCTGTCTAAGGGGTAGCAGAGGTGGAAAGAGAGGCAGGAGAGGCAGGTACACTTGGTATAACTTTTACTGAAGAAAAATCCACGTGCGAGTGGACGTATAAAGTTTAAACCAGTTTTGTTCAATGGTCAGTTGTACTGTACTCCTTTGTTGCTGCCATCTCCCTCTTCCGTTCAGACCTGTCCAGGTTGGGATGTTTGCTTCCTTCTTTCCAATTGTCAGCACCTCTCCTGAAACCCACATATATAGCCAAGTGTCCACTAATAGTCATAACCCTTATGACAAAATGGGTGCTTCTTTTTGCCTGTTTCCTACTTAGAACCCGTCCTGAGACATCTGATATCCTCTCCTACTTAGGATGCAAGTGAAATGGGAGAGTTACCCGATCTTCCTCGCAGGACATGTAACAGGGGTTCCTTAGGTTGGCCCTCTGCTCAGACCCCTAGGGGGATCATGCAGGTGGTCAGGTGCAGAGGCCATGGGGAGTGCTTTTGGGCTCCAGCCCCAAGGCAGCTTCTAGGGATGGGTGTTCATGACTTCTGAAGCCCAAAGGGGCGTGTGTTACAGTGTGTTCTTTCAGCTTTGCCATCTCTAGATGGCTTGTGTTAATCAGCTCAATAGATTCTCCGCCTTATCACAAGGCCATGTGACAGCCTGGGTCCTTTCCTAGTGTACTGGAAGAATCAGAGCACACATGGACTGGAAGGATGAGTGCAAGATTTTATTGAGTGATGGAAGTGGCTCTCAGCAAGATGGATGGGGAGCTGGAAGGAGAGGATGAAGTGGGAAGCGGCTCTTCCCTTGGAGCCTGGCTGCCCAGCTACCATTCTCTTCTCTGACTGCCCCTGTGGAGCTCCTTTCGGGGTACAGACAGCCTTCCTCTTCTCTCTTTCTCTGCCCTGTTGTTCTACCGTGGCTGATCTGCCAGTCTGTTGGTCTGTTCCTCTCCTCCTCTCGATGTTCAGCCACTTGTGTCTGTGGCTGCTAAGGTCTCAAGTTTATATGGGCACAGGATGGAAAATGCAACATTTGGGCGCAAAACAGGAGTGTCTGTTTTCACTTAGGTCCGTGGGCACAGACCCAAGGGTAGAACCCTGGCCTGGAACCCACCCTTCTCAACCCAGCACTTCCCTGGCCCCCTCCCGTATCAAAAAAGAGGGGTGAATTTCAGGTAAATCAGAAATAAAGAGGACAGGAAGAATCCAAAAGGATGCCTTGGGCATAATAGTATCGTTTTCAAATCAGCCCCTTGTATCAGCCTCTGGCCAGTTAACTCGTGTGGTTACTCTACTTTTTTTTTTTTTTTTTTTTTTTTTTGAGACGGAGTTTCGCTCTTGTTACCCAGGCTGGAGTGCAATGGCGCGATCTCGGCTCACCGCAACCTCCGCCTCCTGGGTTCAGGCAATTCTCCTGCCTCAGCCTCCTGAGTAGCTGGAATTACAGACACGCGCCACCATGCCCAGCTAATTTTTTGTATTTTTAGTAGAGGCGGGGTTTCACCATGTTGACCAGGATGGTCTCGATGTCTTGACCTCTTGATCCACCCCCCTTGGCCTCCCAAAGTGCTGGGATTACAGGCGTGAGCCACTGCGCCCGGCCCTACTCTACCTTTTTAAAGAGACAAATACTGCAGATAAAATCAGTGGTTTCAAATATGGGTTCTAACCACTCTGATGAGAATCATCTGGGGGAAATTAGCTGGTTAAAATGCAGATTCCTGGGTCTCACTTCAGTCATTCAGAATCAGAATCACTGGGATGGCCTTCAGGAACTCCCCATTACACAAGACCTCTGTGTGGTTAATTTGAACAGTGAACCACTGGTTATCACTCAGGCTCATTCAATCTATTGTCAAACATTGCTAAAGCAGTTCCCTGCCCTTCATTCTTCCTTGCCTCTGGAAAAACAAGCAAGCAAGCAAACCAAAGAAATCCCCATCTGTTTCAGTCTTTAAAAAAAATGTAGAATTTTTAGCATGGGAAAAATAAGTGAAAATTGTGTAGGCCTTATGCTTTCTTCTTTTTTTAACTCTCCATAAATGATCAAAGTGGGGTATCCTTAAGGGCTGTTCAACAATTAAATAAAAATATAACACAAACATTCAGCAGCTATACCAACAGCTGAACTAACAGCAACATAATGCCAAGGTAGGTTAATATCTATGCCATCATCTTTTCATAAAAGTTCATTCACATAAACCAACCCTGTAGGATAGAGATGGTAATTAAAAAAAAAATCTTTTCATATTCACATGCCATGATATATGCTAAACATGGGCTGCAAAGAAACCACAAATGTCAGTAAGCCCACAGCAGTATATGAATAGTCAAAAGAAAATGAGAAAGATGATGAATGGGAGTTCCATCTGAATAAGTAATTGTAGATTCAATCACTGTAACCTTTGGGGGCTAATTAGCAAGGTCTGCAGGGTGAGGCTGATACCAGTGAAGGCCCTAGGATATTGAAAATGTAATAAGTTTTTCTAATTTAAAAGGCAAGTTAGATATTTAAAGTAGGCTTACTTCTCTTATTGGTTAGAAATACTATTTTGCTAATTAAACTCTGTTGATTGTTAAAATACCATCAGTAAATACTAAAATTTATTAGCATGTCTATGTAGATTGATATGTTCTAGAAAATCAAAAGTCACAGGAATTTTTTTTTTTTAAGGGTTCTTTTGGTTATCAAGAACTTGCATCAAACTACAGGAAAAGTATATATTGCATTCAAATGTAGTAATTTTTATGGAAGTTTCTTAGTGTGTATGAACATAAAAACATTATTTTAAACAAGATCAGTAAAATATTACTATTTTCTATAAAAAGGAAGAGATTATACTGTGGTCAATTAAGAGGAAAAAGCTTTATTACTGATATTATGAAGATTAAAAGAGCCTGTCACTGAGTCACTGATTATTATCTAATAGTTAAATGTCTTTTGCAAACTGACTTCAAAATTTTAGCTGCCAGACTGAATTATTTTCTTCTAAGTCTTAGAGAAAAAAATCATAGTGGTTTTCTGACATAATTAGAAAAGTATTTATATCAGTCTGTAATTCTTACAGGATAGAATTGGTTGACTTTAGAAAAAACCTTTATAGAATACTAATTTCCTTTATGGAGTAATTACATAAAAGTATGTTTTAGCCAAATTTATTTTGGCCTATTCAAAGGAAATAGTAACTTGAGACAATTATATTTATTACCTGTAACCAAAAGCCTCATGAGAATCAGAACATCCATGTAGTTTTGTTCTTATGTTAAGTATACTATTAGTCAAAATACAGAGTAATCAGTATTCATATTGTTTCCCTCTGAGACTAGAATTTTCAGACGTATATTTTGATTCTTTGTACCTTTATGTTATATTGATTATCTACTCAATAATATAATGAGTTCTCTAATTCTTCGTTGATTTGAGCTTTATTTCATTATGCAAAAAGTGTGGAGGTAAAAATGTGACTTTTGCATACTTCAGGTAAGTAGCCTTGAAATAACTCCTAGATTGCTCTCCATAACTTGTCTCCACCATTTTCCTCCTTTTTCTGTTCTTTGTCTCGATTTTTTAAGACAGATGGGGATAAGAAATTAATGGATGACTAAGCAATAATGGATAGCTAAGCAATAAATGTAAAACAAAATTTTGAAATCTTGATGGTTAGTAAAGCTTTAGACCGCCACAGCTATTTTCACCAGCTAATGATTCCCCTGACATATGTCTTAATATCTTTATATATTTATGTACAATTTCATCTCACGTCTTCAGTACCATCAATTTGGAAGAGTGCAGTCTCTGCCACATCAGTCATTAGTGAGGATATGAAGCAACTAGAACTCATATACATTACCGGTAGGAGCATTAAATGGTACTGCCACTTTGGAAAACAGCTTGACCGTTTCTCACAAAGTTAAACATGTACTACCTAGCAAGTCTGCTCCTGGGAATTCACTCAACATACAAGAAAATATGTCCACAAAAAGAATTGTGTGAGAATATTTATGGCAGCTCTGTTTATAACAATCAAAAACTGAAAACAACCCAAATGTTCATTAAGCAAGAGAATGGGCAAGCAAAGGGAAGTATAAGCATACAATGGAATACTACTCAGCAATAAAAAGAAAAAGGAACCACCACAGGGATGAGATTTCATAGATACTACGTTGAGTAACAAAAGTCAGAAACAAAACAGCTCATGCTATAATATTCCATTTGTATGAAGATTAGAAACATGCAAGATTAATCTGTTGTCAGAAATTAGAACAATAATTGCCTCTATTGGTGGGGTAGTGTGAAAGAATTAATTGGAAATGATACAAAGAACCTTCCAGGTGATAAAAATATTTCACCTAGCCATTGTCCAGGTGTACACATTTTTCAATACTTGTTAAACTGTACACTTAATATCTGTGCATTTCAACTGTACACAAATTATAATACAATATAAAGGCCTATATAATGCATAGATACATATCATCCAATGAGTGACTGAATGAAAAGAATAGTCATCAGATTGAGAAAGCCCAGATTTAAATCTTGGCTTGGAAGCATCCTGAAGAAGTTACTTTATTTTTCTGTGCCTTATTTTTCTTACACTTAACATTTGAAATAATAAGGTTTCGTGAGGGTAAAGTAAGTTTATATATCTAAAGAGCATTGAACAGTGCCAGGAACACAATAATGTTTCAATAATTCTTACCTATCATAACATTATTTCCCCTAAGGCATGAAGATAGCAGTTGAATTGTAATTCAACACCTATTTTTTTGTTTCATAGAGACTGTTTCTTTCTGGGTAGCAAGATAATTTATAAGCCAACAACCATGATGTGCCTTCTTGTTAAACAAGCAACTTTTTTATATTATAAAACTAAGGTACCAAATGACTGCTTGTTATTTTACTGTGCTGAGCAATTAGTTAGATCTGCCTAAAATTAATGCTTGTAATTTTAGTTGTCAGTGTGGGAGGTTCAAAACCAAACATAAAAAGTTTTGGATACCATTGGAAATTTTAGCCCCAATATTTATATGTATATTTTACATTGAACTTCAAAATTCCTATTTAAAGAAAGAGTCCTATAAATAACACTCTTGGACACTTTTACATAGTAGATGGAATGAAAGCTAATAGTTTTCATAATTGAAAGAAAGGAATTAGTTGAAGTGAATATAACTCCCAGTTCATTCAATTCGTAAAGTAAAGCCTCCTTTAAAATCACTGGGGGGTGGGGAAAAACCTTTAATAATTTGAATAATCCTTCTCTAGGATTTATCTATTAGCTGTAAAGGTGTTAAATTTCCTATTAGAAGATGAAGTATCAAAGGCATTATAGATGCTTGTGCCTATCTGACCTTAATGTCTTCTACTTAGCTCTGCATATGTGAGCAATAAGAAGTCATCCTGTCATCTCCCAGGACAGCTATACTCACAAAGAATGACTGAAGAAAAAATTGTTTTCTCCCACTGAGGTCATTCATTATTGCCTGAATAATGAATGAATAATTCATTATTCATAATTATTAGCTCATAGATTGAAGTCTATAAAAAAGGAGAGTATGAAGGTAGATTCACCATCACTTAAAAATAACTTAGGGTGGGACAAGATTCTTAGCATTTATACAGTGTCCATTTGTATTAGATACCTTACTAAGCACTGGGCATGTAATCTAATGCCTTAGTCTTTTCGAGCTGCTATAACAAAATAACATATACTGAATAGCTTATAAGTAACAGCAATTTATTTCTCATGGTTCTGGAGACTGGAAAGTCCAAGATCAAGGTGCTGGTAGACTCTATGGTGATGGTACATTTTCTGGTTCATAGAAATGGCACCTTCTCACTGTGTCCTCATATGGTGGAAGGGGCCAGGCAGCTCTTTGGAATATTTTTCATAGAGACACTAATCCCATTCATGGGGAGGCTGTACCCTGATGACTTCACTCCCTCCCAAAGACCCCACCTCCTAATACCATCAACTTGAGTGTTAAGATTTCAACATATAAATTTTAAGGGGATACAAACATTCAGCCCATATCATCTCAATACTTTCATTTTCTACATACTGATTACTTTAAATAATAAGATAAAAGTCACTTTTCTTTTCTTTTCTTTTCTTTTTTTTTGAGACAAAGTCTTACTCTCTCACCCAGGCTGGAGAGCAACGGCATGATCTCGGCTCACTATAACCTCTGCCTCCTGGGTTCAAGCGATTCTTCTGCCTCAGCCTCCTGAGTAGCTGGGATTACAGGCATGGAGCACCACACTCAGCTAATTTATCTATTTTTAGTAGAGACGAGATTTCACCATGTTGGTCAGGCTGCTCTTGAACTCCTGACCTCATAATCCACCCTCTTTGGCCTCTGAAACTGCTGGGATTACAGGCGTGAGCCACTGCACCTAGCCTGTCATTTTTCTTAAGTGTAAAGACTGGTTGAACTTCTGTATCACCTTGTTTTAGAAAACCATTCCCTGGTTTTATGAAGGTCAGACGCTGTAGACTCATAAACTTTTAACATATTTTCTATTAACTTAGCCCCTACAGGCTATGATTTAATGGCAACAAATTAAATAGCAATTCTTAAGTCTTGATATTTGTCCCTTAAGCATGGAGCTGGAGAGAACAACTCATTTTGCACATACAGAAAAAGTCTTCTAAAGAGGCCCTGGCTATGGCTGGCTGTGGAAAAACAGCATCAGCTCTCACAACACTTCATCAAATATACGTATCCAAATAATATCAGACTCCAACAAGATTATATTAGTCCAAATTATCTTCCTTCACCAGCTGTCAGAAATGTCAGGATTTTTTGTAAATATTGCTGACGTCCTGTTGGCAGATTCCTTATTGGATGCAAATTGATACAGTAAGGTGTTGGAGTGGATAATTAATCCTTCTTGCCTTTTAACTGTTACAAAGATGTTCCACAGGCTTTTACAAGGGCAAAAATTAATAAAAGGGCATTGAGGAAGAAATCACTATGTACTGGAAAAATGGGGAGAAAATACTGTATTCTGAGCAGGATTTTTAAAACCACAGTTGGAATAGTGTAGGGAAATTTATTGCAACTTCTCTGTATAATTATTCAAAAAACAGAATAAGAATGATAATCTTATGCCTCTACAGGGAGCCACTTAAAATGATGACCTTCTAGTTTAAAAAGATATAAAAGAAAAATTTCCCTTGATGTCATCCAGAATACCAAAACTATAATTGCCTCATCAGAATATGGTTAAAGAAAACAAAGCCTTTATTCAAGATTCTTAGAAATTGAGGTTTAAAATGTTCAATTTTGGTAATTGAGTGTAATCTTTTATTATCCTGTGTACCTCCATCTTTTTGGAAGCATGAGAGCAATAATTCTTTCCAATTTAATTTCAGATAGTATACACAATGTTAGGGATGAAGATAATTATGGGCCCTACAATAAGTAGGCCCTATTAATTATATCATAGTAGTTGGTTCTAAATTATGATTAGAAAGTTTCTGCTTATTCTCATAACTTTCAGGGGTTAAAAAATTTAATCCTGACATTTTTTTCTTTGGTTCTGTTTATGTGATGGATTATGTTTATAGATTTGCATATGTTGAACCCGTCTTGTATCCCAGGGATGAAGCTGACTTGAACATGATGGATAAGCTTTTTGATGTGCTGTTTGGATTCAGTTTGCCAGTATTTTATTGAGGATTTTTGCATCAATGTTCATCATGGATATTGGCCTGCAATTTTCTTTTTTAGTTGTTTCTCTGCCAGGTTTTGGTATCAGGATGATGTTGGTCTCATAAAATTAGTGGGAGGATTCCCTCTTTTTGTACTGCTTGGAATAGTTTCAGAAGGAATGGTACCAGCTCCTCTTTGTACCTCTGGTAGAATTTGGCTGTGAACCTGTCTGGTTCTGGACTTTTTTGGTTGGTAGGCTATTAATTGCTGCCTCAATTTCAGACCTTGTTATTGGTCTATTCAGAGATCCAACTTTTTCTTTGTTTAGTCTTGGGACATGGTTAAAGCTGGAAACCATCATTTCCAGCAAACTGATACAAGAACAGAAAATCAAACACTGCATGTTCTCACTCATAAGTGGGTGTTCAACAATGAGAACACATTAGAAAATTTCTAATGTGGAGGGAAACATCACACACTGGGGCCTGCGGGCGGCTAGGGGAGGGATAGCATTAGGAGAAATATCTAACGTAGATGATGGGGTGATGGATGCAGCAAACCACCACGGCACGTGTATACCCATGTAACAAACCTGCATGTTCTGCACGTGTACCCCAGAACTTAACATATAATAAAAAAATTAATCCCAATGAACAAAATATTTTCTACATCTCAAATTTATATAATTTGTATATATATGTAATAATCTCATTGTTTGGTCAATTTTAAGGGAATCTTTAGATAATTTATGAAGGTTTTCTTCCAGGGGCCATGAAACACTTTACATAGCTGTTTCACTTGTGCTGTAGCTGAGGCAAGACTTATAAGGCAGGAAAAAAGGGCCATATGAGATGTCTGAGGTAAGACATGAAGACCAAAGCTGATAGAACTGACCAAGCTGTAGAGACCAGCTGTAGGTGCACCACCTTGGTGGTCAGGCCTCCACATATGTTCATTTACTGCCTTCATTCAGAAGGAGCAAAATTATGGCTGATGCTCAAGAATCAGCAAGCACACCACCATCCTTAAGATCTGTTTATGTTGTTGGTACCAGTTCTAGACCACCGAAAAGAAAGTAATAGGCTGGAGCTGGGGCAAGAGTGGAAGAAAGAGTTTTGGATTTGTGATCAGAGGTATGGCTTAATACAAAGCGTGTAAGGCTAGGAACAAATCAAACTAGTCTGGTTAATTATATTTACATTAATTATACTCGTGGTTGCGCCTGATAAAGTGACAATGACTCGGTTTTGTTTGGTAATTATATATACTGTTTGTGATGTATATGTTTTTAAGGAAAGGATAGAAAGAGAAAATTCCATGGTTATCTCTTGCTTCAGACAGGGTTGCTTCGGGTCATAGGATGAGTCTGAGCCTTCCAAGGAGAGGCATGGACAGTTCTGCTGGAGAATTGAAAAGTACAAGGAAGGAGGCAGGAGCAGCACACACAGCTTGCAAAATCTTTAGCATGTGGTGGAACCCTACCACTTCCATAGCAGTGCTTACGTTTTCAGGACTTAAAACTGTCTTCAGCATCTTTAGGAAACTTTTCCTCAGTGTTATAGCTGTTGGCTATGTTTTGGAGATTCTTTGTTTGAATTGGGAGTAAGTTGTAGTTCAAACAAAAAACAATAAAAGATATTTTAAGTAAGATTTGAATACTGGATTTTTTTTTGTCTCATAAAATCTCTGTTGTACCTTGTATAGCAGGATGGAGAGAATAGAAGTATCTAAGTAAAGAACACTGATACCTTTTTCTGCAACATATGGATCTCGTAATTTTATCAAAGGCAAACAGGACTGTACAAATATGAACATACTTCCATTCCAATGAATGAATGCTGATTTTTAAAAATTATATTTCATAATATTGTGAACTCAACTATTTTCAAGTTGGCCAAATATGGTTCTCAGAGAATGAGTGCAAGACCGTAAAATGCAAATATGCTTGTGAAATTAAAACATACTTTTATGTTTTTATTTGTCTTTAAGGCATAATTTGCTACCCAAGTAAAAACTTAATATATTTATGTGACATTTAAATTGAGGATAATGTAAAAATTTACTAGTTGTTCTTTTCCTTTCCAGATGGCTATTAACTGTTGTACTCTGAAATGTTTTATGTAGTGATAGTTGGGACAATGGAAGAGTTAATTGAATGATAAAGGTTCTCTCATTGAAATTCAGTACTCTGTAGAGAGAAAAGGAGACATATTTGGCTCAGTGGAAAGTACTGCAAGATATACAAGTTGGATGTAGAAGCAAAGAGGTATACTGAGAGGATGTCTATGCAGTGCACGGTATTCAGGACTGAATGGGGTCAGCTTACATTGCATGTCCCCAGGGCAAGACTTTCATGTTTGTACATGCCAAACTCATCTTCAGTGTTCAACAACAAAAAGGAAATAACATTAATTAATTATGAATATAGGAAATCAAATACACCTACATGAAATACTGTCAGACTTCTTCTCTTTGAAGCTACCTCTTTGAAGAGATGCATGTTCAAATATTCAACAAATCCATCTCAATACCTATTTTGGAAATCAAAGAGAAAAAATATAATGTAGCTCTATTTTCATTAGAGTTTAGGTGCATGTGCTTTCTTGGTTTCTTGATATTGACACTAATAAGAATCAGCTTTCTTTTTAAAACTTTACTTTCAGGAGACACAGCTATGATTCATCTGACCATTCCCCAGAGACGTTTCCGTAAATAAATTGTGCCTTATTTATCATTTATTCCAAGTGTCTTTCAATAGAGTAGTACTTTAAGATACCGAGTAGATGCCAGAAGTCATTTAGTCTCAAGCATAGATAAAATAGTGACAATAGCAATATGATTGTTATGTTACTACTATTAGGCCTTAGTATATACTAGGGATCTTAAATGTTTTTTAAATATATAATCTTATTTAATCCTCAAAATCATCTTATACGAGTAGAAATTATTTTCCCAATTTTACAAATGAGGAAACCAAGATTCATAGATGGTAAATAAGATCTTGCCCAGGACCTTATAATTGGCAAATGACAGAGTCTTTGAAACCTCAGTACTGCATCAGCTTTACTCACCTACCCAAGCAATGGAATCCTCTGACAATGTCACACAACAGGATCACCAAATGCAAATGTTCCTTTAGCACTGCCTGACAATCCTGTAACACTTCTGTCTTCCACTCACTCAGCCAACCTGTCACTCTCAAACTTCTTGCCCTCCTTGCCTTCCTACTCTAAGCAGATGAAACTGCCCCTTACTTAAAAAAAAAAAAAATGAAGTAATTAGGGTGGAACTTCTTTAATTCCTGTTATTACACCTCTATGACTCACCATATTAGCACCCATCCGCTTCTCTTTCTTCTTGTTACAGGCTTATCTCCTTTTGTGACAACTAACTCCTGATCTCTCCTTTCACCTCCTCAGACCATAACACCATCACATATCCTTTCTATCTCTGGTGTATTAAATATAAAATGGAATAACCATTATGCTCAACTCTTGGGATGATTGTGAGGGCTAAATAAAGATATATATATATATATGTATGTATTAAAAAGTGTCTGATACATAATTAGCTTTGGCTAAAAGATGAATAAGATGATGAAGACGATAAGGAAGATGACCCTACTCTCCAGCCATGCTTTCCTTTTTTGGAAGCTATGATTTCTCTATCACTTGTTTCTTTTCTAGGAAAAAACATTAGCAAAGGGATTAACAGTAGATTTTTTTTTTTTTATAAAAGTACAACAAAATATCCTCACATACTTTGGGAATAGCAGTGGTTTTAAAGCAGAAGTGTGCTTAGTAACTTGAGAAACAGGTTTAATATCCTTTCGTAGCAAAGAATGCTGCAGACGATATGCCTGAGTGGGTGTTTTGCAAGCAAATATTATGATGCCAAAGAATTATAAAAAGATTTCAGATTTCTTAATATCGTTTTTTCCTCTAGATTGGCTCCTATATTCTCTCAAAGTTTCCTGGCAGATTAATTCATGTGCTAGTTTTAGCTTTTCAAAAGGAAACTATAAAATTTCTATTAAAGGCATCTCTTGGGGGCCACATAATTTTAATGAAGTATAAAGTAAGTTCCGTGTGGAGACAATAGCCTGGAAATGTCTTTTCTTCCAATTATTTTAAATAATTTATTATTTTCAATAGATAGTAATGAACAAAATAGATTTTTAGATACAAGTTTAACCTTTTAAATTATATTATTTGAAAGTTCCTTTTTGCTAATTTTCTTAAATAGCAGGCCAAATTAGGTTTGTATTTCTGTCTCCACAATTTTCTTTCTCCATTTAGCTTTGCAAAAATTATTTTCTGATGTGTCTAGAATGTTGGCACACTGACACCATTAGGTGATTTAATATATATATTTTTTATCAGTAAAGTGAAAATCCCAGATCATCAAGAGGATCAGAATCAGAATTGAAAAGATTATGCCTGTTTAATCTGAGAATGTTGTACCAGATTAAGAAAAAACATACAGCTATTGATTTCAGTCATTTAAGGTTAATAATTTGTAGACTAAGCATGTAACAGATAAATTCTCTTGTTCGCAAGTATCTCAGTTGGTTAGGGACAGAGTAAGCTGTGATACCAGAAACATAAGAAATACAAAACATGTTTCCCCAGTCAAGTTAAAGTTTGTAAAGCCAGTATTCTAGAAACGTATTTATATACATTGTCTTTTTTTTTTTTAATTGCATTTTAGGTTTTGGGGTACATGTGAAGAATATGCAAGATTGTTGCCTAGGTACACACATGGCAGTGTGGTTTTCTGCCTTCTGTCCCCTTGCCTGTATCTGTCCTTTCTCCTCATGCTATCTCTTCCCAGCTCCCCACCCCCTGTCCCTCCCCCATTTCCCCCCAACGGACCCCAGCGTGTAGTGCTCCCCTCCCTGTGTCCATGTGTTCTCATTGTTCAACACCCACCTATGACTGAGAACATTCGGTGTTTGATTTTCTGCTCTTGTGTCAGTTTGCTGAGAATGATGGTTTCCAGGTTCATCCATGTCCCTACAAAGGACGTGAACTCATCGTTTTTGATGGCTGCGCAATATTCCGTGGTGTGTATGTACCACATTTTCCCTATCCAGTCTATCATCATTGGGCATTTGGGCTGGTTCCAGGACTTTGCTATCGTGAACAGTGCTGCAGTGAACATTCGTGTGCATGTGTCCTTATAGTAGAATAATTTATAATCCTTTGGATATATACCCAGTAATGGGATTGCTGGGTCAAATGGGATTTCTATTTTTAGGTCATTGAGGAATCGCCATACTGTCTTCCACAATGGTTGAATTAATTTACATTCCCACCAACAGTGTAAAAGTGTTCCTATTTCTCCACATCCTCTCCAGCATCTGTTGTTTCCAGATTTTTTAATGATCGCCATTCTAACTGGTGTGAGATGGTATCTCAATGTGGTTTTGATTTGCATTTCTCTAATAACCAATGATGATGAGCATTTTTTCCTATGTTTGTTGGCCTCCCGTATGTCTTCTTTTGTAAAGTATCTGTTCATATCCTTCGCCCATTTTTAAATGGGCTTGTTTGTTTTTTTCTTGTAGATCTGCTTTAGTTCTTTGTAAATTCTGGATATCAGCCCCTTGTCAGATGGGTAGACTGCAAAAATTTTTTCCAATTCTGTTGGTTGCCGATTCACTCTACTGACTGTTTCTTTTGCCGTGCAGAAGCTGCGGAGTTTGATTAGGTCCCATTTGTCTATTTTGGCTTTTGTTGCCATTGCTTTTGGCGTTTTGGTCATGAAGTCCTTGCCTACACCTATGTCCTGAATGGTTTTGCCTACATTTTCTAATATAATTAATTCATAGTTCAGCAGATATTTATCTTTTAGTCTTAAAAAAGCATTTAAAATAAGTTAGCTTGCTTTTCTACTATAATAATATAGTAGTTAAAATTTAAGCCTTTTTTGTTGCAAGATCTTTTGATTCATCTTCTTAAACAAATTATAGAGAATGATAAAAATGTTTTATCATATAAAATAAATAAATAAATGCAGACTTAAATGACTTGAATTTAAATTTCATGCAACTAAGTTAGCTAACCTAGCTTCTCTGCATCTCAGTTTATAGGTCTGTGGAATGGGGATCATAAAGGTCCTTGTTTTTTGACAGAATTATGAATTTCAAACGAGTTGACCTATGGGAAAATGCTTTTTAAATCACAATATACTACATAATTCAATGATGATATTGAGAGACAAGAAAAAAGGTACAGTGGTAAGTAGGAATGTATCCAGAGAAGGCCAGTTGGCCAGGTTCTTAGAACCTTCTTCAGTGGGCAGAAAATGGGTGAATTCACCATGATGTAGGATTTGGTTCTCAGCCTTCATACAGTCAGAAACCCAGATGGATTGAACTCAAGTGAATTAACTCACAAAAAACAAATTTATAACCTACCAGGAAGATAATTTCTAAAGTTTAATGAGTAACATGTTCACATTTTCTCTCCAGCATATTACCTTTCTGGTATCAGGCAGACTATAGACAAAGGAACTTTGTAAAGAGAAAAAGAGTTTCTATATTACATTACAAATACATTAGAGCAGAGTGAGTTTCTTATAAGAGACATTTTGTCCAAGTCAGGAAAAGAATCTGGTGAATCCCCTCCATCTTCACAACAATAAGCAACTATTCAGCACCTCTTTCCCCTGTAAAGCACTGGGTAAGCACTGCCAATGTCTGTCTCTTTCAGCTTCCCCTTTTCAATGCTCCAAGCCAGCTATCCGTCTTTCTGTTCAGTCTTCTTTGCAGACAGGCTGAAATGCAGTTTCTTTTTCTGCCTACTATTTGCAAACACATTTCTGAACCTGTCTTCCTGTAATTAAACCCAGGTCAAATTATTTCGTGTTTTAGTTGTTTCCAATTTGTTTTAGTGGTTTGCTGTTCTCTATGGAGAATTTTGCTGAAGTTTCCAGATCTCTTTGATGAAAACTAAATTTCAAAAATTTGACCAGGTTCAAAATGTCTTTTTCCTCTGTGCCTCCTGGCAGAATAATCTATGTTTAGGATGACTCATTGCCACTCCTGGAGCATCACAGGTATTCAATAGATGCTTTTTGAATGACTGCAGGTAGTAAGTGAATGAGAACATAAACTTGCAAATGTATTGTCATGACCATAAAGTAATATGTTTTTTATATCAAGGTTTTTTTTTGTCACTAAAACTCAAACAATTGTGTACTACTTAAGGTTTCAAACCTGACCTCTAAGGGACATTCTGGATGTAATATAAACCTCAAAACAACCCTGTGAGGACAGATGCTAGTTACAGAGAGATCGTGGACTTGCCCAAGTTCACACAGCTGGTACATGGACAGCAGAGATCCAAATCATTATACTGATATCATACCAGCTTCTGAACTTATTATTTTTACTATGTTTGGATTACTATGTGTGACGTTCACTCCCGTGGTGAATATTGATGGATGTTCAAAAATGGGGTGATTCCAGACTGAAGAAGACCATAGACTACATTATGGGATTGACAGCTGCAGCTTTCATCCAGACTAAAGGGCACAGATAGATCTCTGGTGTCTCCCATCACCATGCTGAGGAAGTGTACACATGATGTCAGCACTTCCAGCTGAATTTGAAAATATTACTCAAACAGCCAATTTTACTGTTTGCTTTGGGAGGGGAGAGGAGCAGGAAAGTATGAAAATTGCAGACTCAATTGAACATTGGACTAAATTAACTGAATCTGGCTGCATTTGAGAATACACACTTCTGATTTCAGCTAACAAAATGTTGCATACTTCCATGGCACAATCTATCCCGAAACTTGAACCTAAAGGCTGTGGCCAAATATATGACATTGAAGACTGATTTTGGCTGCCTGGAATGAATAGCCTGAATGGTGGTCTAACCAAAGAGCCATTAATTTCCGAACACAATGGAAATTAGGGAGGCAGTGCAAGGCAGAGTCAGCAGCTTCCCTGTCATTAATATCCCAGTCTCTAGTCTTTGTGCTTGGTGATCCTTATCACAGCTCTCAGAATCAAGGCTTGACTCATTGTTGAAATATGGCAGCTCTACTATTAGCCTCAGGTCAGCATTTGCAATGGGTAGAAAAAGAAAGTGATTTGAAGGAAAAAACATGGGCTTCTTTGTAATAAAAACAAACACATCTAGAAATCCGAAGTAGAATGTTGTTCCTATCTCATTGGCCAGGATCACATGGCTCCCATATGAAAGCAAGAATGAGAAATGTAGCATTTTACTTGGACACAATACCAACCTGGAAAATGGCTGGGGGGGTGGGGGCGCGGGGCGGGGAGTTACTACAAATTAGAATGAAGGGAAATTAGATACTGAGTAGACAATGAATGCACCTGCCACACTCTGTCCATAATTTTGCATTAGACGTCTTTGAGGCTGAAGACTTACAAGCATTTTAGTCACTTCGGTATTTAAACATTGAACACGAAGTAAAGTCCAAAATATGTGAGATGTCATATAACTGGCCACAGCCTTTTGGTTCAAGTTTCATGATAGTGTGCTGTGGAAGCATGCAACATTTTCGTGGTATGGGTGAAATAAAAACTAATAAGACATGGGCTGAACTTATGAAACTTGAAATTGAGCATGGGTTTAATGAACAACAGTTTTTAACAAGACAAGACAGTGTACGACAAAGGTATGCATGTGTTAAGTGTTTAGATGGTCTATGCCCATTAGCATTAGAAATTAAGAGAATTAGGGAAACTGATTTTATTCAACCTTTATTTTCCTTACCAACTCTTCCACTGCTCAGATTACCAGTGTAGGTCTCATTGAATCAAAAACATGAACAATTTTTCTATTTTTTATGTTTCTTTATAATTTTTTATTCACTGTGGAATACCTGGCATACATTTTAGAGGAATTTTATGGTACAAAATCATATTATATTATATTCTGGAAAAATCTTATAGAAAAGAACACATATCAAAGATAATAAAATTAAGTTTCCTTGAGGTAAAAGAAAAACATCATGTTTTCAGATCCAATTTGAAATTAGAAGCTTATTTAGAAAGAGTGATTACAATATTTTTACAGATAGGAAGATGTCTTTTGGGAACAAAAAGGAGGAAACTTCTTCTATACATTTTATCTGAGGGAAAGTAATGCTGAAGCAAGCTGTTGTTAATCTTGCTTTCTCTCAAGATTTACTTCACTTTTCCTAACTTACTACTGCAATTTATAATTTAATATGCTATTATCTTGCTCAGTGTTTATTATTGTGGTCAATACATTCTACTTGCTAAAGAGATTCAGTCTTTATTCCTTGCTTGTAATTGCATACAAGAACATGGATTTTACAGGCATATACATATTTATAGGACATATAAACCTTAACAGTCACTTCAAACCTTATCCTGAACCTTTGCTCTGAATTTCTGTTTCATAAGGACAAACATACTGGAAACTGCTTTAATATACAACCCACAGGGTTAGAGTGTTAAGAAGCGATAATTGAAGAAACTGTATTGAAATCATGCATTTCTCTATTTCACAGAGTGCCTGCTGCTGAATATGCAAAAAGCTTTGAGTGCTTCTTCTTTTCTTTTCTTTTTTTCCACAGTAGAGTGAAAGCAAGTTTATTAAGAAAGTAAAGGCATAAAAGAATGGCTACTCCATAGGCAGAGCAGCCCTTTGAGTTCCTAATAGCAAATGAAAATAATTATACTAAAATGAAAATAAAGATCTTGAATAGATAAAGTAGTTATCAAGGTTACACCGTCAGTGACAAGTCTGGAAATAGTCCCTAGTTTCCCAGTCAATTTTTAGAACTGTTCTGATTCCTAACAAGATGAAAAAGAAAGGTACAGCTGGATCAGGAACCTGAGACCATCAGTGCTTTGTAAGGAACAAACAGCATTTGGTCAGGTGTTTAAGAAACACTTTTACAGTCAACTCACTACAGAATGAGGCTGACTGTTTTTAACACATCATAAATCTTAAAAAATCATCCTGTTGAGGTAGTGATTTCAAGGGATATCCCTAAGAAGAATTTTAAGGGATTCTGAAAGTATTTTAGGAAGAATATGAAATTACTATGGGGGAAGGAATGGTGCAGTGTTGGGTATTTCTGAGCAGATTAATTAACTTCAAATGCTTTATACAAGAGTGTGATATTTGTCAAATACTGTAACAGAGCTTCAGGTAGGGATACAGAAAAGTTTTCTAGTGGTCTTCAAATCCTTATTTTCTCCTTTGATGTGATTTATTATATGTTATAAAGTCCTTGTTTGTTACATTTTCCTGTTATCCTATTTACTAAAAATAATTTGCCCACCAAGTGAGCACTTGAAATATCTTTGTGGCTGAGAAATATATTGCAGGGGATTGTAACTCATCTTTTATTCTGGTCCATTCTACCTGATATCAAGTAGAATTCCTGCCCCCTGAAACTTTCTATTGTACAATTTGTTTGCCTGTAGAAATGTCACCAAATAGGATCCACTATTATTTTTCTTCTGTGGCCTGAGCTCCTTTAGGGAATTGTGTTAGTTTTCTCTTGCTGTTTTAACAAATTACCCCAAATTCAGTGTTTGAACACAAATTTTATCTCAAAAATTATATTATTACAAACTATGAAGCTATTGTCTTTTAGTTCTGTAACTGAAAGCCAAACGCAGGTTTCACTGGGCTAAAATAAATTTTTGAGCAGGACTACGGTGTTTTCTGAAGACTCCGAAAAAGAACCAATTTCCTTGGCTTTTCAGCTTCTAGAAACTCCCTACATTCCTTGGTTCATAATTCCCTTCCTCCATCTTCAAAGCCAGCCACACGGCACGTCTTTAACCATTCTTCATAATCCCACCTCCCTCTAGTGAACCTCCCTCTTACACAGCTCAGGACCCCTGCAACTACTTGGCCGACTTGGATAGTTAAGGACAATTTCCGGTATCAGCTTTTTAAACTTAGTCAGAATGGCAAAATCCCCTTTGCCCCATAAGGCAGCATAGTCACAGGTTCCAGGGGTTAGGATGTGGACGTCTTTGGGGAGCCATTGTTCTGCTTGCCACAGAGATATTAGCCACAATGACTTTCAATAATGTTTTGCCTCTGTCGCTTTTACCAGTCTCAACTCCCATCTCTGGGCTGCCTTCTTGTTTATGCTCTCTTAAAATTACAACGGACTGGGCCCTACTGAGTGAAGCTGCTTGACTGAATTGGAAGATATCTCTTTGCTTGCCGTTCTTGTTTGTCATCCCTTTTGTATATAATTCAGACATAAGTCCCTGAGAACACTTTTCAGCAGTATTGATCATGTAAAATTCTATTCTTAGCCTAGGATATATGGTTCATCTTTGAACTTGACCCTCACTGGAACAATTTTTACCTACAAAATCATAAAGAGGAAACGGAAAGCCACTTGAGGGGGAGCTAAAGCAATTATCTAACAGATACAGAGCATTGCTAAAGTATGTTTTACACCACTATTACCGCAAAATTGTTTTGCTAAATAAAAATGGTGTGTGTGTGAGTGTGTGTGTGTGTGTGTGTGTGTGTGTGTGTGTGTAGCGAATGTATTTCATAGTCAAATGCACTTCAGAGGGTAAGGAGGCAGTATAGAATAACTGTTAAGAAAACAGATTCTAGATTTGTGTGAAATTGGCAAATTACTTAATCTCTGAGTCTTAATTTCCTCATTTGTAAAATACAGGGAGAAAAAATTCCTACGCTTGAGACTGTTATGAGGACCTAAATGAGTTAGCATTAGAGCCTTTTGAATAATACATATTGTACACTAAGTATTGAATAAAGGTTTGCAAAATACAAGAACAAATGCTCTGAAAGATCAGCTACTGTAAAGTGATCTTTAGTTTTGTTTATTTTAGAGTTTTTCGGTGCTGTTTGACCATTGAACTACTTTTTTCCTCAAATAGTATCTATTCACATTCCACAGAAGTACTTTTCTGCAGAAAGCCCTTTGGAAAATACTGATATAATAACATTTTACTTTGTGTATTATTCAATAGTTGTGTACTTTCCAATGATATTTGAGTCTTTACGTTAAGAGGTGCAATTCCACTAAAATATAATGCAATGAGGCAAGGGACAGTGTCTCCCTCTAGCAGTTGTCACAGGGCACATAGTTAACATGCAATAAATATTTGTTAAACAAAAAAATGAAAATAAGACATCTTTTCATTAAAGATCTTAAGTTAATATGTACTAATCTCTTACCTTATACCTGTTTGCAAAGGAATAAGGTACCTTAGTACAAACCTAATTCATTTTTTACCTGTTTACAAGGTTTAATTAGATATTTGTAAATAGCAAAAACTTTGATTCACTTAAAGACTGAAATATTCATAAACAATTCTGATTTGTTCAGGTGATGTCAGGTTTTGTTAGCTTCTTTATTACTTCTTATAAAAAGCAGATAAGAAACTAAAAGGTGCCAATTATTTTATATAAATCACAAAGAAAATATGGCATGAGCCAGGGATCGAAATGAATTTGTTACTCCAAATTAGTGTGAGTAAGCAAGATAGCTCGACAACAGGATGTTGCGTCCATTTTACTTATATAGTTCAATTCTAGTTTGCCTTCGTTTAGACTGAATATTTCTGATGTAAGATAATAGAAGTATTGGCTTCTAGAATATCCTAGTTGGCAAAGTTCTGGATAACAAAAGCTTTTAATGTATTTGATTTAAATTTCTCATCTCTCTAATTTCATTCAATTACTTCTCGTCTGGTCCTTAGTGAAAACAGAAAGCAGCTGTTCATTGCCATCTGCTTAAAATTCTTTCATTTATTTAGGACTATTGGATAACCCATTAGAATCTCTTCTTCAGAATTAATAACCCCAATTGGTAGTTATTTGACTTCACTCCAATTGATAAACATTTAGTAAATAACTACTATGGGCTGATACCAAAAAAAACTCTACAAACATCAGAATATAGTACGCTAGAGAGCAATATATATATATATATATATATATATATATATATATATTTAGATATATTTATATAATTTATATATATTTATGTATATATAATGTATATATATACACATACATATACAGATATATACAATGTGTATATGTATATATATTTACATAAATTTCTATCACATAAGCAAAATTATACCAAATATGAGGGATATATGAAATACTATGAAATTATAGAGATGGAGAATCTTTGAGGGCTTAGTAGATAACATGGATTATAAACTAGTTATTGAAGATCATATAGAACTTTTGAAAAAAATTATGTGCCAACCTAGCACAGTCTAAATAGATGGAAGGGGCTAGAGTTTCAGGCACGTGCTTCTGATGGTTGAAACAGTATATTTAGGGGTCAAACTCTGAAGAAGTGTAAATACTTAAATGAAAAGTTTGAATTATTTAAGCATGTTTTCAGCATGTTCAAAATTGAACTTTAGGAAAACTGGAAACAATGCGAGTAATGGATTGACAGGTCTGAATAATCTGAGATAGGAATACCAGTTCAGAGACTATTATTAATTCAGCAGAAAGGTAATGATGGTGACGACCTGAACTAAGTTAATAAAAAAAAATTTTTTTTTTTTGAGACGGAGTCTTGCTCTGTCGTTAGGCTGGAGTGCAATGGTGCAATCTCAGCTCACTGCAACCTCCGCCTCCCAGGTTCAAGCAATTCTTCCGCCTCAGCCTCCAGAGTAGATGGGACCACAAGTGCGTGCCACCACGCCCGGCTGATTTTTTTTATTGTTAGAGACGGGGTTTCACCATGTTGGACAGGATGGTCTCAATCTCTTGACCTCGTGATCAGCCTGCCTCAGCCTCCCAAAGTGCTGGTATTACAGACATGAGCCACTGCGCCCTGCGAAAAAAATTTTTTAAGTGGATGAACATGTGAGAGGTTTCAGAGGTGAACACAAAAGAGTTCTAAATGTCAAAAGTGATGAAAAGGGAGACGGAATAACTGCAGTAAATACGACAAAAAATCATTAGTCTAAACTCTAAACTATAAATAGCTTGTACAAATTAATAAGAAAAATATGGAGGTACTCATAAATAATTACACAAAGGATAGGAACTGCCAATTTAAAACAAGGAAAAGGAATGGTTAATATTAATATCTTAACAATATTAGTATTAATTAAGACAACTATCTTGGCTTCAAAATCAGTAATTCAAAAATACATACTTTTAATGCTGATAAGTAAGTACAGAAATGGACCCATTCATACATTGCTAATGGATGTATATTGGTGAAATTAATACCTTATATAAAGAGAAAAAAATTTATTCTGTTTCATCTATTAATTCCACTTCCAAGAAATGACTCCATGTTATTAATTTGAAATAACACAAATATTCATGCCTAAAATGTGTATAACAGCTTAATTTATCATATTGAAAATTTAAAAATAATGTAAATGTTCAATAATGGGAAATAGTTAAGAGAAATATACATAACATGAAAAATATGTTTTAAAATGGTCTTAATGACTCACAAAAAATGTATATTCCTACATTTAGTAAGATGTTTTTACATTTAAGAAAAGGTTTTAAAGAATCACGGAAGACTAAGAAGAATGATATCAAAAGTTTGCATTGGTATGAGGTGATGAGATTATGAACCACCATTCCACGTGTTCATACTTCACAGTATTTACCTAAGCTTCTCAAAAAATTATGCGCCATTTTTAAAACAGAGAAAAAAAAGTATAGATACTTGTTTGCTGAATATATCAAATTCTGCATGAGTAAGGGGAACAAATCGACCAAGGAGAAAGTCACTGGTGACTTTCAGGTGGGATGTGAACGGTCCTGGATGTAGAATGAAAGCTACGCACTGAGAAGAGCTGGAGGGTCTTAGAGCAGACAGCAGAGAGGCTCTGCACCCCGCAATCCCTGTACACTTTAAGTATTAAAGTTGTTGGCAAATGAAGAGTGGCAGCTAGAATGAGATTGGCATAGAAAGCAGGGCTCAACAAAGGTTTGTTTTTAAAATAAAGGACATCGAAGAACTTACGTTACATGACGCTGGGATACAGTCCTAGTAGTGAAAGAATTGGAATGACAGAAGGTCAATTAAAAAGGCCTCTTTGGCTGGGTGTGGGGTCGCTCATGTCTGTAATCCCAGTACTTTGGGAGGCTGAGGCAGGTAGGTCATTTGAGTCCAGGAGTTCAAGACAAACCTGGGTGACATGGCAAAACCCCATCTCTACTATAAATACAAAAATTCACCCAGTGTGGTGGCACATGCCTGTGGTCTCAGCTACTCAAAAGCCTGTGGTGAAAGGATGGCTTAAGCCTGGGAGGTAGAGGTTGCAGTGAGCAGAGATCGTGCCACTGCACTACAGCCTGGGCAATAAAGCCAGACCCTGTATATATATATATTTAAAATATTCCTCCCTGTTTTCAGATGTCAATTATTTACTAAATTCAGTTAACTATTTTGTTAGAATAAAAATTCACATATATTTGTGAATTAAGCACATTTCTTTATTCAAAGAACCTTTTCATTTATGAGTTTGTCCTCCAAAACTGCAGGGATAGACTACTTACTCTTTAGATATTAAATTATCTATTTTCTTTTCTTTTCTTTTTTTTTTTTGATAGAGCTGAGAGTGAAAAAAATAAATAAAAGAGACCTAAACTTTTCAATGTGTACTAATAGGTTTTTATATCACCCAGTTCTTGCATTTGATCAAAATATAAATTTCATAACATGATTGATAAACTATCTGTGATGTTTGGCTTTTTTCTCTCTGATTTTTTATTTCAAATTAATCATAGTTGTAAAAATCATTTTAATTGACAATAATTATATATCCTTATGGGGTACAGTGTGATGTTTTGATATATTTGGAATCATTATGGAATGATTAAAACAAATTAATTAACGAATCCATTCATACTTACCATTTTTGTGTGTGTGGTGAAAATTTTTTACTCTGAATGTTGGCCACAATGTAATGGCTTGCCAGTCAGTCATCAGATGCTTAGTAAAAAGTCCCTATTTTGTCAGCATAGTTCTAGCCATGTGCTGGAAACACAGTGGTGGATGAGGTTAACAGAGTCCTGCTTTAATGGAGTTTACAGTCTGTTGGGAAGATGACTATTAAACAATGAGTGTGATGATGAGTATAAGATTCTATAATAGGGGTGCATCCTGCTGTGGGGAATCATGAGGAAGTGATATTAAAGCTGAAGTCTAAAGAATGAATAGAAGTCAGTAGACCAAGATGACAGAAGAATTTCAAAGTAAACTAAATATACCAAGAGCCTGAGGTAGAAGGGAGCCTGAAGTGTAGACTCATTAAGAAACTGAGAGACTATCGGCATGTTGGGAGTGGGAAAGATGAGGCTGAATGTAGCTGAAACTGAATAATAGATCACGGTAATAATGTTGCGTTTAGCCTTAAAGGCATTGAGAGTCCCCTGGAAAAAGTCACCTTAGGAAATGGTATAAACAGATTACAGTTTTTTTTGTTTGTTTGTTTTTGAGACAGGGTATCACTCTATCACCCAGGCTGGAGTACAATAATATGATTACGGCTTACTGCAGCCTTGACCTCCTGGGCTCAAGTGATCCTCCCACCTCAGCCTCCCAAGTGACTGGAACTACAGCCATGCACCACCATGCCACGATATTTTTAAAAATTTTTTTGTAGAGGCGGGATCTCACTTTGCTGTCTAGTCTGGTCTCCAGGTCCTAGGTGCCTCGGCCATTTAACGATTTTAAAAATTATTCTGACTGTAGTAAAGCACAGAATGCAGATGGGCAGTGGCAGGAAAAGCTGACTTGAGAAGAGTGTGATCATCCTCCAAGAGAAAGTTTGGTGTCCTGGATAGGGATGTTAGCAGTAGGGATGGAAAGAGCACAGATTTCAAACAAAGGTAGGAAATACAGTTAACAAGATTTGGGGCAGCAATAAGATGTGAGCCATATGTGTCATTTTGCATTTAAAGAAAAAAAAGTGAGATTAATTTTAACAATCTATTTAATGTAACCTAATAAACCCAAATTATCATTTCAACATGTAATCAATATTTTAAAATATTAGTAAGACATATTATAATCTTTAAAATTCAGAGTGTAATTTATATTTACAATATATTTCAATATGGACTAGTGCATTTCAAGAGCCCTATGGTCAAATATGGCTAGTGGCTAAATATTCGGAGGAGCTGCAAGTGTAGATCCTGACTGTAATGCTTGGCTTGATAACTCTTATAATCTTCAATAAACTAATAGCTTGCTCTGTATACCTCATTGCATCATTGTAATGACTAAATGAAGTACTGTACATGAAAATTAGTGACGTTCAACGAAGTATTATTTAATATGAGGAACTGGTAGTTGTCCATGTAGGCATTGTCTTTATGATGGTAAAATAAGAAGTAATTTATACAAACCAGTGAGAAAAAACTTTTAGCTTGACTTTAAAAAAATGAAGATGGAAAATAAAAAACGATTGTTTGTTTACTGTAGACAAACCATACTTTAAAATCATTGACATGAATTGCATCCTTAGGTAAAATATAGGCAATAAAAAGTATATAAAACTATGCTTTAATGGCAGTAATATTTTGGTTTCAGAAAAAAAGGTGACCTATTGGGACAAAATAAATTGTGGCATAGTATTATTTTTCATGTTCCATTAGTTTTCATGAACAACTCTTTTACTGTGTCTGAATGCATTAAATCTCCAGCAAACACTACAGAGAAACCTGTTACCATCAATATTAGTGATGCCTCTATAAAATGATTTATTTTAGAAGCTGAAATAAGACTTTTTCCTTTAGTAGAGGTCACAGAGAATGCTCAAGCTGCTTTTGATCATGCATACATGGCTGATGAATTAAAATAGTCGACACATTAAACCAATTTACAGATGTTTTATTCTTTTTAACTCTGGGAATTTTCCCCTAGACACATCAGTGGAGAATTTAGCTCAAGGCAACTGATTAATCAATAATCTGATTCTCTAGGCAGTTTCTCTATTAGGGAATGAACCTGTTTAACTAGAGCAGCATAATTGAACTGTAGGCAGCATATTGGGGAGTTATCTACTTTTGCCCATTGTAGTTGTAGTTGGTGATTTTTTAAATGCAATTCTAATCAAGCCACTTTTCTGTATACCACATTGCAACAACTCCTCATGCATTTAGATCAAGACCATAGTCTTTAAGGTGACCCACATGGCTCTGCACAGTATACCTACATCTCCACATTCATCTTGCACCTCGTCCCCTGCAAATCTGTCTCCATTTCTGCCCCTTTGATCTACATACACACTCCCTGCTCTCAGCATTGTGGCCTAACTGGCCTTCTGTGGTTCATCAGGTATGCAATATTTGCTCCTGCCAGAACCTTTTCATGAGCCATTTCCTTGTCTGGAATAATTTGTTTCTACACCCTGCCTTTTGCCTTTTTTTGAGATAAAATAAAAAGTTTAATTTTTATTTCACATGCAATTATAAGAAGTGATAGAGACAGATCCCATGTTTTTCTTATCTGGTTTCCTAATGGTACGTCTTGCAAAGTGTAGTTTACTATTACAACTAGAACCCTGGTCTGAGTGCTGTATGTGACATGTGTCAAAACACTGTTATGTACCTGATATTTACAGTTAATACATGCCAATTTTAACAAACTAAGAACAATCAAGTAAAAAAAGTTAGAAAATGATGAAACAGCAAACCAAACACTGTGTGTTCTCACTCACAAGTGGGAGTTGAACAATGAGATCACATGGACACAGGGAGAAGAACATCACACACCAGGGCCTGTCGGGGAGCGGAGGGCAAGGAGAGGGATAGCTTTCGGAGTAATGCCTAATGTACATGATGGATTGATGGCTGCAGCAAACCACCATGGCAATGTGTTTACCTATGTGACAATCCTGCACACTCTGTACATGTATCCCAGAACTTAAAGTATAATTAAAAAAAAAAAAAAAGAAACAGAAAACTCAGTCTTTGACCTCAAGGAAAAGAATTAAAAATAAATAAATAAAAAGAAGTTGGAAGAAAAGACGCAGATTTTTCTAATGTTGCCCTTCAGCAATTGCACTCCCTACTAACCTCTGGCAAGCACTACTTTGTTCTCCGTTTCTATAAATGGTCATCTCAAGAATGTTATATAAATGGAATCGAGGAATATGTAATCTACAGGGAATGGCTTTTTTTTCAGTTAGCTTAATTCTCTGGAGATTCATCCGAGTTGTTAGCGCCTCAGTTGTTTGATGTTTTTTATTGTGGATGCACCACTGTTTGTTTAGCCATTCACCCACTGAAGGACATATAGATGTTTCTATTTGTGAACTATCACTCATTAAGCTGCTATAAAAGTTCATATAATGTTACAGTGTAAACAGAAATCTTTATTTCTCTGTGATAAATGCCCAGAAGTTCAGCTGCTTGTTGGCATGGTAGTTTCACATTAGATATTTAAACTACCTTCCAAACTGTTTTCCAGAGTGACTGTGCTATTCTTCATTAGTACCAGCAAGGTATGAATGATCTAGTTTCTCTGCATCCTCACCAGCATCCGGTCTTGTCACAAATTTTTATTATAGCTATTCCATTAGGTGTGTAGTAATATCTTCTGATTTAATTTCCATTTTCTTAATCGCTAGTGATCCTGAATATCCTTTCATATGCTTGTTTGCTATTTGTATGTCTTCTTTAAAATGTTTCTTTATGTCTTTTGCTCATGCTCTAATTAGATTGTTTGATTTTGTCCTGGTGAGTATTGAAAGCCCTTTATATATTCTAGACAGCTTATTGAATATGTGGTTTGAGTCTCTTACTCTGTAGTCTTTGTTTTCATCTTCTTAACAAGGTCTCATGCTGCACAAAAAATTTTAACTTTGATAAAGTCTGATTTATCAATTTTTCCTTTTATGGATCATGCTTCTATGTTAGGTCTAAAACTCTTCACCTAAGCTTACAGCCTGAATATTTTTTCAATTATTTTTCCAAAAGTTTTATAGTTTTATGTTTTACTTTTAAGTTTGTGGTCTGTACTGAATTAATTTTGTGTTAGCTGTAAGGGTTATCTTACTGCCTATGAATGTGTGGTTGCTTTAGCACTGTTTGTTGAAAAGACCATCTATCCTTCATTGAATTGTGAGAGTCAATGTAGTCAGATTTAGTTCCATGTCACCTCTACTGAGAACCCTTCTCTGACTTCTCTTAGGACTTAAGGCAATTGAATACTTAAGACTCTCTCTATAGAAGCATGCATTTCTATCCTTTCTAGTGTGTATCTTAAAATCAAAATGTAGGTGAATTGGACTAATTATTTGTTTATTATACCTCCTTCATTAGATTCTAAGCTTTATGTGGGTAGTGATTATAGCTGGGTGTTTTTTTTTTTTTTTTTGAGACAGAGTCTTACTCTGTTGCCAGGCTGGAGTGCGGTGGCGTGATCTCGGTTCACTGCAACCTCTGACTCTGTGGTTCAAGGGATTCTCCTGCCTCAGCCTCTTGAGTAGCTGGGATTACAGGCAGCGCCACCAGGCCCAGCCAATTTTTTGTATTTTTAGCAGAGATGGGGTTTCACCATGTTGGCTAAGGTGGTCTCCATCTCCTGACCTCATGATTCCACTTCGGCCTCCCAAAGTGCTGGGATTACAGGCTGTGTTTTGACTACAGTTTTATTTGCAGTGCTTAGCACTCTGCCTGGACATTAATAGTAGATTCTTAATAATATTTATGAGATAAATAAGGCAAGGCAATATAATAAAACACAAGGGGCTGTAGTTGGGCAGTTAGAATTTGCCATTTTGCCAGATGTGTAGTCTTTATAAGTCTCCTTTGTCCTTTACATTTTATTTTCTTATATGCTGATATTACGTCACATAACAAGCACAAATCTTCATAAAATGTGTGGCACAATGAGAACCAATAGCTCTTAGTCCCTGAAACTACAGTCTTGCTTTTTTTTTTTTTTTTTTTTTTTTGGATCTTTGGTGGCAAGCACATTTCTCAATATGTGGTGAAAATTAAATAATTGTTGAATGAAATTAAATGGATAAGCTTGTTATTATTTAATGGGACTAATATAAAGTTTCTGATGTAATCATACATCTAGAAAAATGTAAATTAAAGTTATAAAAATTTAGATAGAAATATAATTTTTCTTAGAAAGCAAAAAAACTATTTTATCATGGATAGTTCACCCTTGAGCTAGAACAACAAGTTGAAACTGATAAATACATTTTCAAGGAAAGAATACAAATGCTGTGTAGTAACAGCCACAGAAAGTTACAAGGACATCTAGAAACAAAAAGAATGTGAACTGTATTTAGATGTGACAAGTCCTTTGAAGGAGTAGGGAAAAGGATTTTTGCAATTTTACCTCTTGCTGACTCAGGTGCAAAGAACAAAGAAAAGTAACATTTGCTTGCTTAAGTATCAAGATATGTACTTGGCATTGGACATGGCAGAGAAAGCTCTCCCATAAAAAGAGATTTACAGCCTTCTGTCGACCTCTTTTTTAGCAGCTCAGGTTTGTGTCATGAACTTATAACACTGTGACTATAAGAAGGTTATGCCTGGGTAAAAGGTGCCTATTGAATTTTTAGAAACATGATATATATAGGATGCTGGATGCTTCCAGCTCCTCAGAAGGCTGCAACATATAGTTGTGAGTTAGATAAAAGCACAGGGAAACTCAGAACATATCTGTTTCAGATGTGAGTGAAAGGGAGTTGATAGTGAAAAAGGAGGTCACCAGTTAATCTGTATAAATGATGATAAATGTTTATCTAGGCCAGGTGTGGTGGCTCACATGTGCAATCCCAGGACTTTGGGAGGCTAGGGCAGGTGGATTCTTTGAGCCCAAGAGTTCAAGACCAGCGTGGGCAACATGGTGACTCCCTATCTCTATCAAAAATACAAAAATTAGCCAGTCTTATAACCTGGTCTCAAAAATAAGTAAATAAATAGAAATTTTAAAAAACTTTTTTCTAACCTATACATGTACCAGGAAGGCATTTTTCTACGAGTTTTACATGTATTAAATCATTTACCCCATTAGGACTAATGTTTATATAAAGATATTCATATCAGGATATAGAAGTTATGTTAGTCTGCTTGTCCTATATACACGCTGCCTTGACAGGAGTGGGTTGGGGTGGGGGTGTGCCTAGGATGAGAGAACAGATATCTTACACTCACTCCTGTGCTTCCTGCTGCAGGCTGATTTGTGTCATCCCATACCCTTCAACCCTTGCCATTCATATGTTGAAGTTTTAGCCTCCAGGACACTAGAACATGATCTGATTTGGAAATAGGGTTATTGTGGATGTAATCAGTTAAGATGGGGGCATATAGAGGTAGGTAATCCAATATGTCTATTTTCATAGATTATCCAACATATTGGACACGTAATTCAATATGACTATTTTCCTGTGTACATAGATGCACACGTGGAGGGGATGCCATGAGAACATGAAGGCAGTCATCTATTAGCCATCTATAAGCCAAGTAGGCAGGCCTGGAACAGATTCTGCCCTCGTAGTCCTCAGAGGGAATCAACTCGTCAACATCTTTATTTTAGACCTCTAGCCTCCAAAACTGTGAAACAATAGATTTGTGTTGGTTAACCCACCCAGTTTGTAGTACTTTGTTATGACATCCTTAACAAACTAATACACTTTCTCTGGAGCAGTAATCTTTATAATTCTGGAGGTTATATATCCTTTTGAAAATACATATTTTTTAAAGTAATAGTAGAGGCTCTTACCAGAAAAATCTCATGCCCATAATTTATGTACAATTTCAGGAGGTTCACAGTTGTTCTGAAGTTCATTTCTAGATCCCACCCCACCCCAGACCAGGCTGAGAACCTTTGCCCTGGAGTCAATGCCACGTCACCCATCCACTTAATTAGGTAGTGCATCTTGAATTTAATGGTCCTGAATGGAACATTTCCCACTAAAAGAACCATGCTTTAGTGTATGACAACATACCATACTAACAGTAATGGAAGAAATTATGACTGTTGTAAGGAGCTTGTCTCATGGAGCTGTGACTCACATCCCAGCACTCAACTGCCTTAGAAATACTATGGACCCTTCCACAGCCTCCAGTAAAAACATACAGCCACTTTTCCCTGTGTCTTTTTTTTTAATTTATTTACCTTTTTAGTTAAATAATTGCTACATGTGATTTGCAGGGCCAAGATTAGACATAGGTAGGGTTAACTTGTTACGATTGTGCATACTCTGTGGGAAGACATTGAGCTCAAAATGACTACAGCTGTTCTTTCATATCAGCAGGGAATTGGTACAGGACCCTTGTGGGTGCCAAAATCTGCAGATGCCCAAGTCCGTTACAAAAAATGGTATAGCATTTTCATGCAACCTATGCAATTCTCCTGTGTAATTTCAATCATCCCTACCTTACTGATGTTCCTTAATACAATGTATGTAATGCTATGTAAATAACCTTATACTGTATTTTAAAGTCCGTATTTTTTTTATTGTATTGTTATTTTTTATTTTAAAAAAACATTTTCTGCCTGTGGTTGGTTGAACCCATGGATACAGAGGGCTGACTGTACTTCTATTTCTGTTTGCAACTAGAAATACAACTGGAGGAGGATACATTTAAAAGTGGCAGCAAGGAGACTGAGGAAGGAGTTCCAGGACAGGAGGGCTCTCGTAGAGAAAATGGGGGAAAGCTAATACTCACATTGCTTCTTTCCCACCTTGCTTAGCGCTGAGAGTGTTTCACATCCTGAGTCTCCCTTCGTGTTTTCTGTATGTACTAGGTTGGAAAGCATTACGAAGAGAATGATAAGAACACCTGACTACATCTTTCTTTCAGCGTTTATAGCCGTTTCTTGCTGTCAAGAGTTGGCTTTCTCCTTCTGCTCAAATAAGCCATCTCTCTGTTATTGTGCTTGAGACTCTGGAACACATTCTGTCTCCTGTTGTCATTTTCCAGCCCCAGGTAACATCTGCCCATGTCATGCATGGCTTCATGTTAATTTTGAAGAACACTTTCCACCTGTGTTAATACCGTTTTTCTCTGTCATTCACTTTGAGGAAGAGATATCCTGTCTCGATATTGCCAGTGCCACCCAAATATTGAGCCAGAAGTATGACTCTGTTGTTCAGATGTCATTATTATCATCAAATAGACATCAAATACAGTCTGGAAGAGAATCCTGCCTATAAGCTGAATGAGATTTCAGAACGCCCAGTTGCTTCTGACATTTGCTGCCACAGGATAGAGGGATCATTTTAGGATTTTTCCTCTCTTACGGGTCTTTCCTCTTACTAGCTTCTTGGTGTGGGATGCTCAGTTATTTGTGCCAATTAAAATTCCGCTCACTTTTTATAACTTAATACACATGCCACTTTTAAAAAGCCCTTCTGGATCTCTCAGCTGAATGGATTTTTTACATTTTATAATTTCTCCTCAGTCACAGGCATTTTACTCCTCGTCCATTTATTTACCTCCACCCAAGAGATTGTCAGGTTCTGACACTTGGCCTTGCCTAGGACTGCACATATGGTGCTTGCACTAGATGCACTGGCTTTTTCAAATGAAGGGTTTTAGTATCTGTATACTTGCTTTTCTTAGATTAATCAGAATTTGGATTGGCTTTTGAATTCGAGGTGGAAAGTGGTTTGCTGGATGCAAAACTGAAGAATGTAGGCAAAGGAACATCATAGGAGAAGCCAGTCAACATAAATTACTGAGATCTTATACTATGCAGTGAAAATGTAACAGGTGAGTAAAAGATGGGATTATAGAGAATGATGGAGGAAGTCAGATGGAATGACAGGGAACACTTAGAAAAGTTAAGGGTTGTAAAATATTTAGATTTATATAGTAATTTTCTTTCAAGAAATTTAAAGGAATTATGGCAATAAAGACACAGGTCAAACTATAGCTTATATTTTTTATATCAGCAGGGACTACACAATGCCTGATGCCAAGTAAGAATTCAGTTAGGCTGGGTGCGGTGGCTCATGCCTGTAATCCCAGCACTTTAGGAGGCTGAGGTGGGTAGATCACGAGGTCAGGAGTTTGAGACCAGCCTGACCAACATGATGAAACCTCGTCTCTACTAAAAATATAAAAATTAGCTGGGCGTGATGGCACACACTTGTAATTCCAGCTACTCAGGAGGCTGAGGCAGGAGAATTGCCTGAACCTGGGAGGCAGAGGTTGCGGTGAGCCAAGATCTTGCCACTGCACTCCAGCCTGGGTGACAGAATGAGACTTTGTCTCAAAAAAGAAAAAAAAGAATTCAGTTAGTATCTGTGGGATAAATTTTTAAACCTGCAAATTTTGGGGAAAAAGGTTTTGTTAGAGAAGGATGACTATGGTTGAAGAAGGATGGCAGAGAAAGCCAAGACTGGCATCTGCATTAACATTTTTTTAGCCTTCTTCAACTTAAGGAAGATATACTGGGGGAGGGAAGGCCAGGGTGAGAGCTGATCAGAGGATAAATCTTCCCTGGTAAAGAGATGAGTATGATATTTGTTCAAATGCAAACAATTAGCAGCAGCTCTAATCAGTTCAACTATCAAGGCAGCAGATCCCTCAACAGAAACTTGAGGTTTAGATCTGCTGTACCTCAGCAAGCTTTTTAAATGAATCTTAAATAGAGATAACTTTTCAAGACTTGTCTCTCAGTCTGTCTTAAATCAAGACAACCACTCCTTCCTTTTGGTCTGTAATTTGAAAAAGAAATACTCTGAACATGGCATAGTGATTACCCCTAAAGTAATACTGACAGTATTCTTTTCTGGCTGTAACGTGAAGAAGGCCCAACAGTGACTACATGAAGTGGTACAAAGGAAAATGAAATGAAGGTGAAAGCAGAGAAGAGTAACAGCCCAGCTTGCAATCATTCGTTCAGTACATATTTATCAAAAACCTACTATGAGCCAGTAAGTAGCCCTGAGGTGGGAAATGCATTGGCATGTTTGGAAATAATAAGGAGGATTTGGCTTTGATCAATGAGAGATGGGAGGAGCAGATGACAGGTGGCAAGATCTGGAAGATGGCTAGGGTTAGACCAGGGGGCTGCAAGCAGTTTGACTTTAGGTGTGATATCTAGATCCTGGAAGGTTTTGAGTAAAGCAGTGGTGTAATCTGATTTTGTTTTTAAAAGCTCTGGCTGCTCTGTAGAGAATGAGCCATAGAAGGGTAGAAACGGAAGCGGGGACACTGTGGAGAATACCACTGCATCCTTTGAGTAACAGTCGATGATGGCTTACACAAGGCTGGTAGCAGGGGGTTGAATGAGTGGACTTCGGAAATGTTTTCATACATAGTTGGCAAGGCTTGCTGATAGATTTATGGCATGAGAGTAGAAAAGTTATTCAGGAATAACTTCTGGGTTTTTGGACTTTGCAACTAAATCAAATAGAGACGTTTGGAAGGAGCAGGCTCTAGAGGGAGCTATTAAGACTGCGGCTTTGGGCAAATGCCTTGTAGACACCCAATGTAGATGACAAGTATGCTGTTGGATATATAAGTCTAGGGTGTCAGGGCTGGATATGTGCATTTGGTATTCATTGGCACAGGGATGGTATTTGCATGAGAAGACTGGATGAGAGCGATAAAGAATGTATTGATAGAAAAGGAAATGGAACCCTAAACTGAGTGGAGCACCATGGCATATAGAGACTAGAAAGAGGAAAAGAAGACTGAGAATGAGAGGCTTGTTAAGAAACAGAAAAATTAAGATAATAGAGTGTTAAAACCACGTCAATGAGGCAGTGAGTGTGTCAAATGCTGCTAGCAGGTTGAGTAAGTTGAAGATTGAGAATTGATCACTGGGCTGAGCAAGGTGGAAGCACTAATAAATCGAAGTGTGTTGAGTAGAGAGTGGGAAGTGAGAAAGTTGAAATAACTCTTTCAACTAGTTTGAGCTGTAAAAGCAAGCAAAGCAATGGGAAGTTGGTAAAAAAAAAAAAAAAGCAAAAATTCATCTGTTGCAACAGAAAAGAATGCAAAGTTTAAGAATACAGATGTAGCTAAAAGACAAATTGAAATTGAAAATATGAGACTGTTACCTTAAGATTGCAAAAAAAAATTTTTTAAAAAGGGAAAACAATTTTAATTTTTTTCCCAAAAGCATGTATCACTGTACTTGTTGCTTGATGGAAGGTCAAATTATGGATGGATGAAAACTACAATAGGACTTGTAAACTCTCACTTGGTGGAGATTTGTTTCTGTGTTTTAGGCTTACTTACAAGTTGTTTAAGTCAGTAATTTTTGTCTGCAGAAGCACTTTCTAATCAATTCTGTGCAGAAAAATAAACAACATGAGAACATTGAAAATGTTTTACATTGCTGTTTAGGCATCAACCTGAAACACAATTATACTTTGATTACTATCTCTTGTCTAGCATGCCTATGAGTATAAAAAACAACAGTGGAAAATTAACAGGTGATTCTACTTATATTCCTCTGTGCTGTTATGCAGTAGCATAAATAAAAAAAACCACAACCCAGCTTGCTCTTTTCAGTGTCTTCAGATTGCAGTATTCAGAATTTCAATGCTGTATTTCCTTCTACCTTGCTTAGTAACTGTGGAACAGCCAGTTAGCCATTCAACGACCATTTAAATATGTAAAATTGTTGACAAAGGACCAGTACTTTAAGAGCTTGGAATCCTATTAATAAAGCAATTTTAATATTTATTTTGCTAATATTTTCTATTATAGTAAAATGCACATAAAATATAACATTTTAACAAGTTTTCAGTGTACAGCTCAGGGATATTAAGTATGTGCATATTGTTGTGCAATCATCACTGCCATCCATATCTAGAACTCTTTTTATAAAAGTATGGAAAGCTTCATCAATTTGCATGTCAGTTTTGTGTAGGAGCAGTGCTAATCTCTGCTTCATTCTAATTTTAGTATCTGTGATGCCAAAGCAAGAACTTTTAAATGCACATTTTGAAGAAAACATTTATTTACAAAGAAGGAAAAAGAAACTGTGACCTTGAAAGATAGTAATAATCTTTTGATTAATATTATCAAAATCACGCTCAGATCAATACCATAAAGCTCCATACCAGGATACTGGGGCATGGAGAGTGACTGTCACATTCTTCCATAAAATGTCCTTTGATTCTACACTTAGAGACAAAATATAGAGATGGATTGTCTGATCTAAAATGAATATTGCTATATTTTTCTAATTTTCTGGTTGAAGATGAAAAACTGAAAAATAATTCAAACTCAGATTGAGTCTTTCTATATGTCAGAAATTGTTTTAAATAATTTATACACATTATTCACTTTAACAAGAACATAATGTGATCATTTTCTTATTTTCATTTTAAAGATAATAAAACTGGATTGAAATGGTATAATTGATTACTCAAGGCCACATGATCAGTAAAGGGTAAGTGAAAAAAGCAGCTGTAGGTTGGCCTGACTCCATAGTCCTTGCTCCTAACCTCTGTGTTCTGTTGTGTTCTATTTATCTTTTTTTTAAAAAACAAAGATAGCAGGCCATGCCTCCCCATATTTTTTATTTTTTATTTTTATTTTTATTTATTTATTTTTTTTGAGGCGGAGTTTCGCTCTTGTTACCCAGGCTGGAGTGCAATGGCACGATCTCGGCTCACCGCAACCTCCGCCTCCTGGGTTCAGGCAATTCTCCTGTCTCAGCCTCCTGAGTAGCTGGGATTACAGGCACGTGCCACCATGCCCAGCTAATTTTTTGTATTTTTAGTAGGGACGGGGTTTCACCATGTTGACCAGGATGGTCTCGATCTCTCGACCTCGTGATCCACCTGCCTCGGCCTCCCAAAGTGCTGGGATTACAGGCTTGAGCCACCGCGCCCGGCTTGCATATTTTTTAGATTTATGGCCTTAGTCTCCCCAAATCATTCTGTTTTTATTAATATATTATTTTTTTCTTTTGCAAACAAACATTTGTATGGTAGACAATAATACTTTCCTGATCATGGTTTAAAGTTGTGTTCTCACAATTACTTCTAAGTGTTTTCTCTGTTGATTTTAAAGCTACTTCATTGAGTTATGGTTGACACACAAAAAGTTGTACATATTTAATGTACACCAACTTGATGAGTTTGAAGATAAGTATACACCTGTGAAAGCATCACCACAATCTATGCCGTTAACTTGTCCATCAAATCCAAGTTTCCTCCTGCCCTCTTATTTCTTTCTATTATTTGTGATAAGAACTCTTAACATAAGATCAATCCTCTTAGCAAATTCTAAAATACATAGTACAATATTGTTAACCATAGGCTATGCTGTGCAGTAAATATCTAAGATTTATTTCTCATGTATAATTGAAACTTCATATCCTTTGACTAATACCTTCTGTCTTTCTCACTGCCAGCTCCTGGCAACAGTTTTGTGGGTTTTAGGGTATGGGGGAAGATTTTTATCAATGTCCTTTGGCGCAGTCTCTCTATATTCATGCTTGTAATTTGCTGATTTCTGAAATTATGCCTTTGAAATTAAAACATTTCTTGAAATAAAACTGCTGTGCCAGAAGACATCCTATAGAACCCAGTTCAGCTCTTACAAACATTCCTGCATTTACGTCCTGATTCTAACACCTGTTATGCACTGAGAGATATATCTGTTTCCAGAATTTGTTCAAATGGAACTTTACTACCATATGCTGTGTTATTCAAAAAGTCTTAAATATTTGTAAGCTGTTGGTGAGTTTTCTGCTTATTTAGACTTTGTTTTGTGGGCTTTCCTTGCACAGTATGCACCCCCGCCCCCACCCCGCTGTTACTAGGTGCTCTCTGCTGTCGTTAGGTGGAAGCAGTGTGGTTGGGAAGACTCCTGATTGAGGTTTCTCTTTGGCTCTCTCGCTTGTTGTATGTCATGTGTTATTATGGTCAACTTTTTCCAGTCTCCAAGCTTATAGGCAGTAGGAATTTCAGACTTACAATCAAGTAGATATTTTTATAGCTGAGTAGAAATATATTTCATGTTTGTTAGGAGAAGTGGCAGAGAGGATTGGGAAATAGCTTTTATTTTATCCCAGTCAAATATCACTGGTGATAAAGAAACTGATCTGAGGTCCATGTTTCTCTCATCTCTCTTCCTTCCCTTTTCTTCCCTGAGCCTCTACCCCAAGCAGGCCTGACCAACCACCACTCCATGGATATAGTTGGATCGTAAGAGCAGGAGGCCAGGTACAGGGCACAAATTTCCTAATTCCTTTCCTTTTACTGCCTTTCTTAAGCACTAGATTCTAATACTGCAGGCCAACAAGTCTCTGCACCAAGGTCAGCAGGCAACATTATCATCGAAGGAGCCAGCCCAGCTTTTCTCATTTCCAATTTTGTTTACTCCCGTCTTAGAGAGCTGCTTATTTATTTATTAGTGTTTTTTTAAATGTGGTATAATTCAAAAAATAAAGTACTATTTAACCTTAAAAAGAGAGAAATTCTGCAAGAAGCAACAACATGAATGAACTTTAAGGATATCATGCTGAATGGAATAAGCTAGTCACAGAAAGACACATATGGCATGATTCCTCTTATATGAGTTATCATAAATAGGCAAATTTATAGAATTAAAGAGTGAAATGGCAGTTCCCAAGGGCTAGGGGATGGGAAAAATGGGGAGTTAGTTATCAATGGGCATAAAGTTTCCGGTGAGTGATATGAGTAAATTCTAGAGATCTGCTGTACAACATTTTAAGATAATTTGTAAGTGGGAGCTAAGCTATGGGGACACAAAGGCACATAGAATGGTATAATGGGCATTGGAGACTCAGAAGGGGGAAAATTAAGAGGTAGGTGATAAAAATCTATATTCTGGTACAGTGTACAATACTCGGGAGACAGGTGTGCTAAGACCTCAGAATTCACCACTGTACAATTCATCCATGTAACCAAAATCTTCGTACCCCAATAGCTATTGAAGTATTTAAAAAGATAGCTTATTCACATGGTTAATAAAAATGTCTTGAACCCACGTTAGACACTTAGCCATGGAATTTTTAAAGATGAAGAAAGCATAATCCTCAATGTTCAGATTTCATCTAGTACATGTAAACAAGACAATACAATGTGTTAAAGGCTAAAAATAGAAATATGAGCAAGACAGCTGAGTGTTTGTTATACTGTATGAGGCTTCCCAAGGCAGGTGATAACTGAGCTAGGTATTGAAAAGTGAGCAGAAGCTTTTCAGGCAGAAAAGACATAAAATGTCCTTCAAGGCTAAAGAATATATGGCTGTAAAAGCATGTGCTGACCTATAGTCAGCAATACTATGTTATACACTTAAACATTTGTTATGAGGGTAGATCTCATCTCAGTGTTCTTACCCACAATAAAATAAAAATTAAAAATTAAAGGCAGTTGTTTTTACAATAATAGTTTTCCTGTGAGGAAAGCTGTATTCCACTAAAGTTTTGTTAAAATTTCCAAACAGTATCTAGTCTCTGTTACCTGGGAATATTTCACATTCCCTTCATGTAATTTTGTGGAGAAAAATTGCTGACATTTTGTGGCTTGGTGTGCTCTTTTAGATGAGGTTGTGCAGAAAAGAAGATTTCTGAGTATGTACCATAAACATCTACTTTAAAATTGGGGCGACTGTTTAAAATGAATAGGCTTTTGAATTCTTGAAGATGTACATTTCCCGTATTATAATTTACGAGATGAAATGCAATTTTTAAGTTTGATTCTCCTATTCTCTCTACTATTCAGTTATTTCCTGAATATTGTTCCAAATGTAAGTCTTGATAAATCAGACAATATTTCCTCAACATGAGCAATTTTCAGTGTTTTCAACTTCTAGTTTTGTTGCTTCAATTTTAATAGTAATTTCTGCTTTTTGAGAAGGAAGTGTTTTAAATGAACACAAAAGTTTCCTTTGTTTGATGTCCTGCAAAATATGTTTGAGTTGCATCTATTAAAAAGTCTTCTATGAGTCAATTTTGTTATTGTCAGCCCCCCTAGCCCCCACTTTTGTTTACATGAGTGAACTAAGAGGAAACAACTGTTATTTGACCAATTTGTTTAAATCAAAAGTGACTATTTGTCTCCTAGAAAAATGGCAGGATGTGTTTTTAAATTCTGAATGTTACAACTAAATTTAGCCAAAGTGCATTGCTTTCTGAATGCTTCCAGTATGGAACACTGTGCTTTTGATTGCTGCTTTTGGAGTCTCATTAAGAAACTAAAAGGTCAAAGGAACAAGGACTGGAGCAAAGTACACTCATGTTACAATATGCACAGCACAATTAAAGTGTAGAAACCAGCCTTACACACCATGTGTTTCTCCCAGGATATCTGTATAATACAGAGTCCTCTTTATGTCGGGGTAGCTGATGTGTCTAAATGGTTACGTTTATTTTGCCAAATGTCTACAGAATTTTTACCAGTGGAGGAAATATTTTAGATTGCCTATTGTTTCTTCGTTATTCCTGAAGAGAAATTGATATCAGATGAGAGTTTTTAAATAAAATGACATGTTTATCCCCATAGATTTCTACTTTCTTAAAAGATAGGCATTCTTCATAAGACCTTTGCTATTACACACACCTTTAAAATTTCATAGGGTGAGAGGGAATACAGTGATTTATCAGATTTTGACATAAAATACACTGAGAGTATAAACTAACTTAAAACTCAGTTTTCCCAGAAGAGCCTGATCTAGCTTGCAATTCAGTTTTCTCAGGCACATTCTAGGAATTTGTTTCTGCTAGTAATAAGAAGATTATTTTCAAGTATATATGCTGCTGTCCTACAGTGGAATTAGTGGGAGCTTTCTGCTAATGTGTACTCACCCTTTAATGTTTTTCTTACTTAATATATCACAAGAATAGAGTAATTGTAAACACCTTGGTAGTTGTTTTTCACATTATTTACCTTTTATTTTCTTTGGATCTTAAATATCTCAAAACAAATTTTAATAATGTAGTACCCAAACCTAGCTTTTCATTTCCTTAATTGATTGCTATAGTATTTAATATTCTTGCACATATTAGAAACTACCATATTCTAGGCACTGGTTTAGATGCCAAGAATTCAGTAGTGAATCTAGATGCCAAGAAGTCAGCAGTGAATTATGCAGATAAAAACCCTGCCTATATCAAGCTTCCATTTTTTTGTATATATATCTATACTCCTTTGTGCTTTCTACCTTCAACGTCTGGCAAAAATTCCAGAACTTTTTCACCAATATTATCATTTTAATGGTCACATAACTTTTTGAGGGAATAACTGTTAATTACTTCCAGTGTGAAGAGACATCTCTTATGGTCCTCCCTGCTGATGAGAACCAAACCCAATCCTATTTAATTTTTTTTTTTAAACCAATAAACAAGATCAACATTTCTCAAATATGTCTTTGGACCACCTGTGTCAGAACCACCTTTAGAGTGCTTTTGAAGTTTCTGAGATACACTTCGTAGATCCTGATTCAGAATATCAGGGTGAGGATCAGGAATCCACATTTTAGCCAGCAAACCAAGTGATCATTACACAGGCTGAAATATAACAATTAATTACCTTTTTAGACACAGAGGTGAAGGAAACAATTAAATTAGAAGAGGGTTGTAATAAATTGGACAAAAAGATAGCTTTGGAGTTTGGAATTACCAGAAAACAATACATTTAAATTTATTATCATTATTTTAGGACAAAATGGAAAATAATATTTGTAAAAAATTGATGAAAAAATGTCAAGACAGAAGTTGATCATGAGGCTGCATACACATATACATAAAGCACCTGTGTGTAGTTCAACGTAGGCAGTGAGTAATGAGGTTCACAGATTTGTGGTGTTTCCCAACTGGCCGTGTGAACACTTCTCTTCTGTGTCCCACTGTTCTTATTTTCATTTTACAAATGAAGAAGACTGGAGCACACAAACAGTAAATAAGTTTCCAGGGAAACATAGAAAGTAAATAATGGAGACAGGGTTACAAATGCAGGTTACAAACCCTGCAGTCTAGCTTCATAGTCTAGGCTCTCTCCCACTCCTGTCACTAAAGGGAACAAGGAATTATCTCAAAACCCAAACATACTGCTTTATGAAAAAACTGTAGAGCAGTGAAAAGGATTTAGCACAAAATAAGCTGCTAAGTGTTTATGATCTACTGCTTCGTTGATCAAAATTAGCTGGGGAATACGAAAATGGCATAAATACATATCTATGTGAGGTGAGCCTCCACTTACACAATTCGGGGCTGTATTGCAATTGGTTCTAGACAAAAGTTAATCTAAAGCTCTCATAAAGATAAAATAAGTCCATACTCCATCTTAATGACTTGCTTCTGCATACAACTTTCTTTTTTTTAAATACTATATTGACATAGTAATGACAATAAAAGCAAAATCCTAACACACAAGATAGACACACATAAGGAAGGAATATCGCAGAATTGGGAAAGAAACATTACAGAAAAAAATGGCTGACAAACTTAGTAGATTCAAGAAGCAGCAGCAGTAACAACAGCACCTGCCACTGCTAGGAATCAAAGATTTAACTATATGCTTCTTTTGACCACTTAAATATGCATGGGAGTCTCTGAGACCATAAGCCAAAGCAGCAGCATTTGGGCAGTGAGTATTTACAGAGTATTTTCTGAAACAATCAGTGAGTTCAGTCAAACATTGAATCAATTGAACAAACTACTTTTTAAAAAAATGACTATCAGTTACAAAAATCAAAATGAGGAAACCAAGTAGACATAAAAATCTATATGGAAGGTGCATGAAGATCATGATGATGATAATGATTGACTAAATGTCTGTAACAATGTATACTTTGTGTTAAGAGTCCTAAGTATTTTTCTTATTCTTGCATGGATTTGTTAAGTTGTAAAGATAATCTCCTCTTGTGCTTTTGTATTTTTTTTTTGAAAGGAAGAAAGAGAAAGAAAGAAAGAAAGAAATGAAAGACAGAAAGAGGAAGAAAAAGAGGGAGAGAGAACGGAAGTCTTGCTTTATTGCCCAGGCTAGAATGCAGTCTAAAAATGGGTATTGAAAACCTCTTTTATGCCAATAATTGTGCTTGACAATGGAGACAGGAAGTAATAAGGGAGGAAAATAACAAACAAGCAGCCAACCAATATTTCATTTAAACCTGTGAAATGCTATGCCATTACTGATGACTGATTTACTTCCAATTATGTAGTCACTTTTAGAGTGGGTGTGATGTGGTACTGAGAAGAATGTGTGTTTCATGGATTTGCAGTGGAGAGTTCTGTAAATGTTTATTAAGTTTACTTGTTCCAGGTCTGAGTTCAAGTCCTGGATATCTTTGTTAATTTTCTGTCTCATTGATCTGTCTAATATTGACAATGTAATGTTAAAGTCTTCCACTATTATTGTGTGGGAATCTAAGTCTCTTTATACATCATTAAGAACTTGCCTTATGTATCTGGGTGCTCCTGTATTGGGTGCATATATATTTAGGATCCTTAGCTCTTCTTGTTGCATTGATGCTTTTACCATTATGTAATGTCCTTCTTTGCCTCTTTTGATCTTTGTTGCTTTAAAGTCTATATCAGAGGTGAGAATTGCAACTCCTGCTTTTTATTTATTTATTTATTTTTGCTCTCCATTTGGTTGGTAAATCTTTCTCCATCCCTTTGTTTTGAGTCTTTGTGTATCCTTGCATGTGAGATGGGTCTGGATGCAGCATACCAATGGGTTTTGGCTTTTTATCCAATTTGCCTGCCTGTGTCTTTTGATTGGGGCATTTGGTTGATTTACATTTAGGGTTAATATTGTTATGTGTGAATTTGATCCTGCCATTTTGATGCTAGTTGGCTGTTTTGCCCATTAGTTGACACAGTTTCTTCGTTGTGTCAATGCTCTTTACCATTTGATATGTTTTTGGAGTGGCTGGTACTGGTTGTTTCTTTCTATGTTTGGTGCCTCTTTCAGGAGCTCTTGTAAAAGCAGGTCTGGTGGTGATGAAATCTCTGAGTGCTTGCTTGTTCACAAAAGATTTTATTTTTCCTTCGCTTATGAAGCTTAGTTTGGCTGGATATGAAATTCTGGGTTGAAAGTTCTTTTCTTTAAGGATGTTGAATATTGGTCCCCACTCTCTTCTGGCTTGTAGGGTTTCTGCTGAGAGATCTGCTGTGAGTCTGATGGGCTTCCCAACCTTTCTCTCTGGCTGCCCTTAGTATTTTCTTCTTCATTTCAACCCTGGTGAATCTGACAATTATGTGCCTTGGGGTTGCTCTTCTTGAGGAATATCTTTGTGGTGTTCTCTGTATTACCTGGAGTTGAATATTGTCCTGCCTTGCTAGGTTGGGAAAGTTTTCCTGAATAATATCCTGAAGAATATTTACCAGCTTGGAGTCATTCTCTCCGTCACATTCAGGTGTACCTATCTAACGTAGATTAGGTCTTTTCACATAGTCCCATATTTCTTGGAGACTTTGCTCATTCCTTTTTACCCTTTTTTCTCTAATCTTGCCTTCTCATTTTATTTCATTCAATTGGTATTCGACCTCTGATATCCTTTCTTCTCCTTGGTCAATTCAACTGCTAAAACTTGTGCATACTTCGCAAAGTTCTCGTATTGTGTTTTTCAGCTCCATTAATTCATTTATATTTCTCTCTACATTGTGTATTCTTATCAGCTTTTCCTCAAACCTTTTTTCAAGGTTCTTAGTTTCTTTGCCTTGTGTTAGAACATGTTCCTTTAGCTACAGAAGTTTCTTATTATCCACCTTCTGAAGCCAGATGCTAACCAATCAACACAGTCATTCTCCATCAGGCCTTGTTCCCTTGCTGATGAGGAGTGGTGATCCCCTGAAGGAGAAGAGATATTCTGATTTCAAGTGTTTTCAGACTTTTTGTGCGGGTTTCTTCCCATATTTGTGGATTTATCCACCTGTTGTCTTTGTAATTGCTGACTTTCAGATTGGGTTTCTGAGTGGACGTCCAGTTTGTTGGTAATGATGTTATTTCTGTTTCTTTGTTTTCCTTCAGCACACGCCCTTCCCTGACAGAGCTGGACCTTCCCGAGTTCAGCTGTGCTTGCTGTGAAACTCTCAATCATCAGCGTTTCCAATTGCTGTTTTTTTGTGGGGGTGGGACCAGCTAAACCCAATCACCTGGCTCCCCGCCTCAGAGTCCCCTTTTTTTCTTTTCCTAATTGAACGTTGGATTCTCTCCCAGGTGCCCAGTCACCTGCTGAAAAGGCGCCGGGATCTGTGCTATTTTCCATGCCCTCACCACGCAGGCTGAGACAGCAGCGCTGAGATTCATGGTGCTTTTCTGCCCGGGGAATCTCCTGGTTGGGCTCCCCACTTCAGTCCCCTCTTCAATCAGCTGAATGGGTGACTCTGCCTTCCTGGAGCTCCAAACGCCAACTAAAAGGGCACCCAGTCCAGCATACTCCGTGCTGAGAACCGCTGTGCTGGGACGCCCACAAAACAGCCTCGCAGGCCAAAAGAGTCGTGCTGGCGACCCGTGGGGCTCTTCCACTGGGAATCTCCTGGTCCGTGGGGAGCAAAAATTCCTCTGAAAGTCTGGCATCCACTCACTCCCTGCGCCTTCACTGGGAGCCACAATCCTGAGCTGCTGCTAAATGGCCATCTTGGATCTCTCTCCTGCATACAACTTTCTTACGACCTCTTTATGAAACAATTAAAATTAAACGCATATAATATCACATACTAAGGCCTTCCTTGAATACCATCAAGAATTATGTCGTGGAAGACAAAGCTACGATTAAAGAAAGAAAAGTCCTTTAAGGTAACTAGGTTTGCATGAAATCTTATGTTTGGTATATTATTTATTGACAAGGGCCAGTGCATATTATGCTCGTCCTGTTTTCATGTAGGATGCTCCAAGACACACTGCCATTACCATTTTCTTAGCCTTCCTAATCATTTAATACTTAAAGTGCTGTCCCCTATTTAAAGCTTTTCTTTATCACTCTATGTTACCTAATCTCTTAGTCCCCTCTTCTCTTGAAACATAAAATTTTTCTCAAGTTATAAAATGGTGTAAAAGGGTGAAAACATTATTTTCGGTATAATTGGCAACAGAATTTTTCCTAAGAAATAGTCTATTTCTGGTGAAGGAAATACTTCACTTCTGCTTGGGGAGATGTTGTAAGACCATGAGATGAGTGTCACCAAGGGACAAGTGAAAGACAAAAATGAACCAAAATTGGGGGTGGTAAAGGGTGGAGACTGAAGGGAGGAGCAGAGAGACAGATAACATGGGGGGAACCAGGCACTGAGAAAAATGGCCCAGCAGATGTCTAAGATGGAATTTTCAGTCATTTTTGTGGCTGTAATATAAACTTCCTTCTTCCCAAACATTTGTGAATGAAGCCTGCTTGTTTTACATTAGTGGTTTACATGACAATTAGATGAAAGCAATGGAGGTCTGTGTCAAGGCTAGAGAGGAGCAGAAGATGAAGGAACAATTAGCCATCATTTTCTCTACTAGGTAGAAGACGGAGGATTAAGAAGAAGGGAGAAATCAGAACGAGAGACCGGTGAGAGAAAGGGCTGTGAGTTTGCAGAAATTCAGAGGAAGGCATTAAACTTCCCACTGGATGATAAATAAAGGTTTAGGCTAATCTTACATGGACCTTGAGGGGTGATGAATCAAGTGGACATTTGGAATAGTGGCCCTTTCTTTAATTACCATTTTATGTAATTATGTCTTATTCTGTGAACTATATTTTGAGTTTCTAGTTAAGGTATTCTTGTCTTTTTATTTTTATTTTTATCATTTTCTGTATGGTATCTTATGCACTCTCTAAGCTGCCATGTATTTATTGATTTGTTTGTGTGTGTGTTAGAGTGAAAAGTGTGGTAGATTGTGAATGAAAGTTTTATGATCCCAAATCCTAGTTTTATGATCTTTAAGTCTTCTCTTGTGAAACTTGGTACGTTTTGGGTATTCAGATGCTTATAGAAACTGCTTTTTGAAAATAACTTTGTCTATGCTTCTATTTCTAGAATGTCTGGGCTATTTAATATTTAATATTTTGATGGATTGAAAGGCTATGCTTTTAAAATAACACCTATAAACTACTTTTCTATATAATACTGTTAGTTTAATTTTTCTAGGATTAAAAAAGTCTTCTAGGATTTCCCAGCAAGTATTTCAGGCTTTATGTATGTTCTAAAGCTTATGGTTATTTTAACTTTGTGAATTAAAAATCTGTGGCTAAGCTCATTATATTTTTAATACTAGAAGTGCATTTATTTTCCTGTGAGGATTCTAAATATTTTCAGTAGTTATACTTGGGATCTAGAAGTTTGTTAGGGCATGCCTGGAAAAGTACTATTTGGTACCCATTATAGATAAAGAAACCAAAGCATAAATAAATGGGAAAGGCACAGAATGGCTCTTTACTTTTGGAATTCTGCTTAGAACTCTAACAATAATTTCTGTGCCCCAAGAAACATTTTTCATCTACAAGAGAGCTACTCCATTGATCTTACACATATTAGTTCCATGGTTTGCCATACAGATTTGAATTAAGTATGCATGAATAAGTCAAATATATTTATATTGTGATTTTATAACCACCCACTTTGTGAGGCTGATATTATTTCCACCTTACATATAAATGTGGTAGGCCTCCTATGGTTCATGCTTCCATATTGACTTATGTGAGTGTGGGCTGGACCAAGTAGCTCATATCTAAAGAACAGATTATGGTAAAAGTGATGGGATGTCACTTCCTAGATGAAGTTGCTGAGTTGGTGGCTGCCATGTTGATTGCCTTTTCTTCATATCTCACTAGCTAGCTCTGAGGGAAGTCAGCTTCTTTGTTGTTAGCTGCCCTATAGAGAGGCTTATGTGGTAAGAAATCGATGTCTGCAGCCAGTGGCCCTTGAGGACCTGAGCCCTGCCAAAGCCATATCAGAGGCTTGGTGTACACCTTCCCCTGCGAAGTGTTGAGATGACAAAAATCTGGCTTAGACTTTGGTTCACCCTGCATGACACTCTGAGCCAGAGACATCCAGCTAAGCTGCACTTGGTTTCTTGACTCACAGAAAATAGATAATAAATGATCATTTTTAAAAAGCTGATTCATTATTAGATAAATTATTATGAAGCAATACATAGCCAGTACAAAGAGGTAATTGAACTCCAGAAAATTTGCCTGACTTTTATAAGGTATCACACATAAAAAATTTAAAACTCAGGATTTTCTGACCACTTGGTCAGAGAAGGGCTCTCTAAAAGGTGACAGTGAGCAGAGTCCTAAATCAAGTGAGCCATGTAGACATTCAGAGAATATGCCCAGGCAAAAAGACAGGGCAAGGGCAAATGTTCCATGGTAAGAACAATGGAACAGCAAGAAGACCAATGTGGACAGAACAGAACAAACCAGAGAAAGATGTATCAAAAAGTTAGGCAGAGGCCAGATACGCAGAGGCTGATAGCCATGGTAAAAACTTTGGATTTTGTTCTAATTCAAGTAAGAAGACATTAGGGTGTTTTAAGCAGAGAAATGATATAATCTGATGCACTTTTTGAAGGCAATACTTTTGGTGATTTGTAGAAATGAGAATGAAGAACAGAAGGAATAATGACCCAGTAAAGAGACTTATTGAGGGGTTCACTTATCTAGGTAAGAGATTGTGATTACTTTCTCTACAGAAGTAGGAGTAGAAATGGTTGTAAGTGGTGGATTTGGGTACATTTAAAGGCAGAACCAACAAGAATTGCTGATGGACTCAGTATAGATTTCCTGGAAAGACAGCTGTCAAAAATTATTTCTATATGTTTTTGAACAGTTTTGTGAATTGTAGGTTGAGCATCCTAAATGTAAAAATCTGAAATTTGAAATGCTCCAAAATTCAAAATTTTTTGAGCACTGACATAATGTTCAAAGAAAATGCTCATTGGAGCATTTTAGATGTTAAATTTTCAGATATGAAATCCTCAACTGGGTAAATATGTGATGCAAATATTTCAAAACCTGAAAAAATTCTAAAATCTGAAACACTTCCAGTCTCAACATTTCAGATAAGGGATGCCCAACCTGTTATAGTTTTATTTAATGAAATGGAAGATACTGGAAGAGGGGCAAATTGGGATAAAAAGATAGGAAAGAAGAATTTTAATTTACCTAGCAAGTGAGTCCAGATAGAGCTGACATAGGAAGACTGAGCCTTAAGTTATTCTGCTATTTAGTGGTCAGGTAAATTAGAAACATCCTGCCAACAAGACTAGGATGTAGCAGCCAGTTCAGTAGGAGGAAAGCCAGAAAAGTGTCATGTCAAGACAGCTACGTAAAGTATTTAGATGAGAAAGAAGTGACCAACTGTGTCAAATATCACTGACAAGTGGAGGAGACATTTACCAGAGCGGGCTGAGGATATAGTGGAAAAGAAATCTATTTGGATAAGAATGAGGAGATCTAGTTATGACCAAAGTATAATTTAGAGTTTTAATCGCTGGAATGTAATGGTTTCGAAATCATGACTATACTTGGCTTTAGTAGATGTCTTGATTCAAGGCGCTCAGGCTTTAGAGAAGATTTGGGCTAAATGTATGTCTATAGGTATAATACAGTCTTGACATCCTCCTTAGATTTTGAGAAGATGGTCATGAGTGTTGTCTCTAGAAAGAGTTGACCTTTTCTTCAGGTTAATTTACAATTTTTATTTGATTTTGCCCTCTGCAAACAGGACTGAAGTTAGATTCTGTTCTTCTCTCATTATCATTTTGACTAGGTTTCTTGAGAGATAACACAGAACTTCCCCCCCCCCCTTTTTTTTTTGCCCATTTGAGTTGCTGTGACAAATTACTATAGACTGAGTGGCTTAAACTACACACATGTATTCTCACAGTTCTGGAGGCTGAAGTGCCAAAAGATCGAGTGTTTGGTGAGGGCACACTTCCTGGTGTACAGATGACTATCTTTTCCTTGTATTCTCACATGTCAGAGAACAGAGAGCTAGAGCAAGCTCTAATTTTTCTTCTTACAATGGCACTAATCCCATTCATAAATGCTCCAGCCTCATGATCTACTTACCTCTCAAAGTTCCTACCTTCGAATATCATCACATTGGGGGTCAAGATTTTAACATAAAAATTTGAGAGGGACACAAACATTCAATCCATAACAGCATTTCACATTTGGTGACTATTCGTTTTCTAAGAATAAATATGTGTATGCATATACACACACATAGATATAGGTAAAGGATGGCACAATTTATATTTGACTTTCTTGTATTTGAGAAGACACATTCTTAAAATAATAAGCACAGATGATGTAATTTTCAATGTTCGTTGAAATACCTAGGGAGCTATGTAGTAGCACTTTTATTTTGAAATTCTTTTTATGTGCTATCAGCATTAACCTCTTATCTTTTTCCCAAAGGTAAATGGAAGTCTTCTTTACTTCTATCCCACCAGGGAGCCTAGAGTTTAACACATTCCACTGTAGGTCTTTGTATACTTGATTTGCTCACAAACTGTATTTTTAAGGAATAAAAAGTGAAACCTTATCTGATAATTTTTAGTCTTTCCTACCTTAAAAGAAAAAATTATATGGTAAAATATCCAAGAAGCAACATTAAAATGTAGCTTCTTTTTGATAAGTGTATTTTTTTTCAAATTTCAAAGAAAAAAATGTCAGAATTCCTTCTTTTATAAGACGTTACTAAGATTTTAGGTACGACATCTTAAAAACCCACAGATCAATTATCCCAATGATACATTTATGTCATCAGTGGACTTTAAAACTAAATATGTCATTGGAGAATATGACAAATGATGTTGAGAAGTTACTGATTAATTATAGAATACATTGTACAGGTGAAACAGTACTTTTGCAGCATTTTACCAATTGAGACCTTTAGAATTAAGAACAATGTTTACTCAGAAATAAAATTTCATTTTAATAGCTGATATTTAATGCCATGTAAACTATAATATTGTAAGTACTGAAAGGGCTGGGTGCGGTGGCTCATACCTGTAATCCCAGCACTTTGGGAGGCCGAAGCAGGCAGATGATGAGGTCAAGAGACTGAGACTATCCTGGCCAACATGGTGAAACCCCATCTCTACTAAAAAAAACACAAAAATTAGCTGGGCGTGGTAGCGTGCACCTGTAGTACCAGCTACTTGGGAGGCTGAGGCAGGAGAATTGCTTGAACCCAGGAGGCAGAGGTTGCAGTGAATCAAGATTGTGCCACTGCACTCCAGCCTGGTGCCTGGAGACAAGGTGAGACTCTGTCTCAAAATAATAATAATAATAAGTACTGAAGGGATAACCATATATTGTTTCAAACTTTTTTTGTGAGATGAAAGAGGGAATTAATTAATTAATTTGACTCTATTGGTAACAAAAAAATTTAGAATTGTAAAAACTGAATACAGGAGAGGTGTTTCTACTCATCGGATTTTTGTCCAGGTGGGATGACTGTCTCTCTATGACTGGGGCACAGGGTATGATTCTTGAGAGGGTCGACAGAGGGAGAAGTGAAACTAAAAGCAAGACACTGAAAGGAATCTGGAACAACTAAAGCACCAGGATTCCAGAATACAAAAGCACAGTGAGCTGTTTAACCAAGGTCAGCAGAAGGTATTAGATCTGAGAAAGGTGCATTAGTTAGCCAACATCTAGGGGTAAATAACAAAGCTAATATGGCTATTTGAACAGTGGAATCATTTTCTATGAAAAATGTTTTTATTACACTAGAACTCTTTGAAGCTACCAGTAAACTATTCTGTTCTTATTAAAAGCGGTAATAACCATAGCTAAAATTTAAGAATGTTTACATCCTATTAACTATAGACAACGCTTTATATATAGTATCTCACTTATTTTCCAAAACATCTTTATGAATTATCTCTTATAATCATGTTGATTTTCCAGGTGATATAAAGTCTTAGGGGGCTTAAGTATTTTATTAGCCCATTTTCATGCTGCTGATAAAGACATACCTGAGACTGGGCAAGTTACAAAAGAAAGATATTTAATGGACTTACAGTTCTACATGACTGGGGAGGCCTCACAATCATGGTGGAAGGTGAAAGACATGTCTTACATGGTGGCAGACAAGAGAAGAGAGCTTGTGTATGGAAAGTCCTCTTTTTAAAACCATCAGATCTTGTGAGACATATTCACTGTCACAAGAATAGCATAGGAAAGACCCACCCCCATGATTCAATTACCTCCCACTGGGTCCCTCCCATAACTCATGGGAATTGTGGGAGTTACAATTCAAGATGAGATTTTGGTGGGGGCAAAGCTAAACCATATTATTCCACCCCTGTCCCCTTCCAAATCCCATGTCCTCAAATTTTAAAACCAATCATACCTTCACAACAGTTCCTAAAGTCTTAACTAATTTCAGCATTAACTCCACAATCCAAAGTCTCATCTGACATAAGGCAAGTCCCTTCAGCCTATGAACCTGTAAAATCAAAAGCAAGTTAGTTACTTCCTAGATACAATGGAGGTATGAGCATTGGGTAAATACAGCCATTCCAAATGGGAGAAATTGGCCAAAACAAAGGGGTTACAGGTCCCATGCAAGTCTGAAATCCAGTGGGGCAGTCAAATCTTAAACCTTCACAATGATCTCCTTTGACTATCTCACATCCAGGTCTCATTGATGCAAGAGGTGGGTTCCCATGGTCTTGGGCAGCTCCACCCCTTTGGCTTTGCAGGGTACAGCCTCCCTCCTGGCTGCCTTCATGGGCTGGTGGTATTGAGTGTCTGTGGCTTTTTTAGATGCACAGCACAGGCTGTCAGTGGATCTACTGTTCTGGGGTCTGGACGATGGTAGCTCTCTTCTCCCAGCTTCACTAGGCAGTGCCCCAGTGGCAACTCTGTGTAGGGTATCTAATCTCACATTTTCTTTCCACATTGCCCTAGCACAGTTTTTCCATGAGGGCCCTGCCCTTGCAGCAGACTTTTTCCTGGTCATCCAGGCATTTCCATACATCCTCTGAAATCCAGGTGGAGGTTCCCAAACCCCAATTGTTTACTCCTGTGCATTTGTAGGCTCAACACCAAATGGAAACTGCCAAGGCTTGCAACTTGCACCCTCTGAAGCTGTGGCTCATGCTCTACATTGGCCCCTGTCAGCCATGGCTGGAGGGGCTGGGACACAGGGCACAAAGTCCCTAGGCTGCACACAGCAGGGTGATAGCTTATGAAATCATTTCTTCTTCCTAAGCCTCTGGGTCTGTAATGGGAGGGGCTGCCATAAAGCCTTCTGACATGCCCTGGATACCTTGACCCCATTGTCTTGGAGTTAACATTAGGCTCCTCAATACTTAAGCAAATTTCTGCAGCTGGCTTGAATTTCTCCTCAGAAAATAAGATTTTTTTTCTTTTCTATCACATTGTCAGGCTGTAAATTTTCTGAACTTTTATGCTCTGTTCCCCTTATAAAACTGAATGCCTTTAATATCACTCAACTCATCTCTTGAATGCTTCGCTTAGAAATTTCTTCTGCCAGATATCCTAAATCATCTCTCTGAAGTTCAAAGCTTCACAATTCTCTAAGACAGGGTCAAAGTGCTACCATTCTCTTTGCTAAAACATAACAAGAGTCACCTTCAAAGTGCTACCATTCTCTTTGCTAATACATAACAAGAGTCACCTTTTCTCCAGTTCCCAAAAAGTTCCTCATTTCCATGTAAGACCACCTCAGCCTGGACCTTACTGTCCATATCACTATCAGCATTTTGGGGAAAGGCATTCAACAAGTCTAAATGAAGTTCAAAACTTTTCCACAATTTCCTGTCATCTTCTGAGCCCTCCAAACTGTTCCAACCTCTGCCTGTTACCCACTTTCAAAGTTGCTTCCACATTTTAGGGTATCTTTATAGCAGCACCCCACTCTAATAGTACCAATTTTCTGTATTAGTCCATTTTCATGCTGCTGATAAAAACATACCTGAGACTGGGCAATTTACAAAAGAAAGAGGTTAAATGGAGTTACAGTTCACATGATTGTGGAGGCCTCATAATCATGGTGGAAGGGGAAAGGCTCATCCCATGACAGCAGACAAGAGAGCTTGTTTGGGAAAACTCCAGTTTTTAAAACCATCAGATCTTGTGAGACATATTCACTATCACGAGAATACTATGAGGAAGACCACCTGCTTGATTCAATTACCTCCCACCGGGCCCATCCCACAACAAGTGGGAATTGTGGGAGTTACTATTCAAGATGAGATTTTGGTTGGGGCACAGCCAAACCATATGAAGTATCATGCTCAAGGTGATAGGGAGAAAAGCAGCTGACATGGTTTTGATCTGAATCCCTAGCAAATCTCATGTCAAATTATGATCTCCAATGTTGGAGGTGGGGCCTGGTGGGAGGTGATTGGATTATATGGGTGGTTTCTCAATACTGATTTAACATCCTCTCAGTGATGTTCTTGTGATAGTGAGTTCTCATGAGATCTAGTTGTTTAAAATGTGTGGCACCTCTCCTTTCCCTCACTCTTGCTCTGGTCATGTAATATTGCCCTTTGGCTTCTGCCATTGTATGTTTCCCGAGGCCTTCCCAGAAATGGAGCAGATGCCAGAATCATCCTTGCTGTATAGCCTGTGGAACTGAGCCAGTTAAAACTCTTATTTTTTAAAAATAAATTTCCCAGTCTCAGGTATTTCTTTATAGGAGTGTGAGAAAAGACTAACAAGATGGTAGAGCCAGGACTTCAACCTAAGACATGCTTGTTTTCAAAGCCTATGGGTTTGGCCATGATCCTGTCTAAGAAAGGACTCCTGAGGAACCTGAGCCTGATCACCACTATGCTTATGTGACAAACAACCCTTGGTGCCATCCGTGTCTTTTTGTGTCTGCCATGGGTCTCTTTTCTCCCGAGACCATTGAACTGCTGTGATGCAGGAGGTTTCCTATTCTCTACTTATACTTTGCTTTATAAGCCTTTTCATAACACTTCACATTTAAGTTTACTCATTTATTCAAGAAGAAATAGGAACAAAATGTGTAGCCTGTAGGAATAACAGGTCAATATGCTACTGACTTTATGGAACTCACATTTTATTACATGTTGATGTTCTAACAATGCATTCCCAATTCTTTATTCTTGGGAATATTGTGGGAAAGGACAGAGGTTATCAATGAAGAGAGAGTGAAAATAATAGTTGCTTCATTTGATAAATTATTTTTCATTTTTATTTTTAAAATATAATAAATTAACTTAATAACTAAAAATTGCATGTATTTATAGTGTATGATATATACTATGTGTACTTACACTATACATCATGTGTACATGATGTACATGATGTATAGTGTAAGTACACATGTCGAATGCTAAATCACGTAAATTAACACATGCATTACCTCACATAGTTATCATTTTTTGGTAGTGAGAATGCTTAAAACCTACTGTCTCAGCAATTTTCAACTATATAATATATTGTTATTAACTATAGATGGCACGATGCACTGATGAAGTGTGAATACTCTTCTCTTATGAGAATGGGTGGTATTAAAAGGTATTGTGCTAATGATGCATTGGTCAGAGCCACAGAAAACTAACCCTTAATAATAGACTCCTGTAGGCCTGGCGTGGTGGCTCATGCCTGTAGTCCCAGCACTTTGGGAGGCTGAGGCAGGCAGATCACCTGAGCTCAGGAGTTCAAGACAAGCCTGGCTAACATGGTGAAACCCTGTTTCTATTAAAAATACAAAAATTTAGCCAGGCATGGTGGCATATGCCTGTAATCCCAGCTATGCAGGAGGATGAGCAGGAGAATCACTTGAATCACTTGAACCTGGGAGGCGGAGGTTGCATTAAGCTGAGATTGTGCCATTGCACTCCAGCTGGGGCAACAGGAGTGAAACTCTGTTTCAAAATAATAACAACAGTAATAATAGACTCCTGTCTTCCTTCATGGACATTCTCAGGACTTTTTGCCTCTTTTATTCTCACAGCACTGTGTGTGTAAAGGAGAAAATGGAACCCCACAGAATCTAGACAGTTACTGAACAATAGAGCTTTGATTAGACAGCATGATTTTGGACCCCATAATCTCTTAATTATGACATAGTGTCTCAGGTTTACCCGGAAGATCAGCCATGAAATCAGGACTAAAAATTCATATAGGAATCTCAGTAAAAGGTAGATCAAGGGGCCTTACAGAAATAGGACCTAAATCTTTGTGATATTCAAGAAAATTTGGTCTTTCTAAGGTGAAGCTTGGATAAAATTTTTGTCTAGTGTAGTTTGTCCTTGAGCTGCCCTGTGGAGTTCCTTGTCACTGTATTCACTGTTTCTTGATCATCTACTGCATTTAATCCATCCTAATGAAAAATGGTCCTGCAAGAGTTTGTTAGATTTACAGAATAAGAATTTCACACAGTAAATATATGCTAATTTTCTTCTGTCAGATTTGAGAAATGTTATATTATAATAAGAGTTGGAATACTTAGAGCATCAAAAGTGTCCTTTGGAATTCCCAAATGTCCTTAATTATAATTCATTTCAATGTCAGAGTAGGTGTATCATAACACATAAACTGTTAGGGTATTACAAAAAGAGTTAAACACCCATGAGCTTGGGTGTTCAAAATAGATGTTTATTATTTGTGTTTTTCTCCATTGTAAAAAAGCAAAGTGTTTTCATTACTTTAGCACAGTTAATTTATTATTTTCAAGCTGGTGCCTAAACTTCTGAAACACAAAATTAATGGGCTCTTGGCAACCTTCTCTGAATTACTCCAAGTCAATAGTGGTTCTTCCCATCTGTCATCTTAATTTGCAGTATGTGTCCCAGAAGCACTAAAACAAAGATACATACTCCACGATTTTCCATTTCCATTGGCGCTAAGCAAAAATAGCCATAAATGAATTCTTACATGAAAACTCCCAAGCTGGAAGCCCTGATTCAAAATAAACTCAAGTGTCACTCAGCCCTGCCAACCAACTCTTTTAGAGTGTAAATGACATATTTATTTATAGACTTATTTAGGGAATAATGGGAAAAACCTTAATGAATTATTTTATAAATTAGCAACCAATGTCCACTCCATAGGTTCTGTTTGCATCTGCTTTCTGTTGAAGTAATGAAAACTGGAAGCAATAAGAATGTGTTAATATCTAGTACTGTACCTGTTTTGTTCATATTCTGAGAGAATACTTATTATTTTTATCCAGAATTATGGAATCCAGAGTCATTGAGAATAATTCACAGCTTCCACGTAGCTTTCTGTGAAGAAAGGATAATTGAAAATGTGGGTAAGTAATTTCAATATTTTTCTGTTGCTTCATGTTGGAATTGGGCACAGGTTAACCTGGGAGAGATCTCAAATCATGGTCGAAAGGTAATAAAGGGTAAAGTTAAAACAACAACAATAACAACAGTGCAATGTACAACAGATCCAAAGAGTCAGGCAAGACCACAATTGGGGGGAAAAAATTAACAGTGAAGTCAGAGGCTGGAGAAAAAGGAAAGTTGTGATGTAGTTTATGGAATTGGTCAGGACTGGGGGTTTTACGGTTAACTATTTTGGGTAGTGCTAGCACTATCCCGAAGTGATAGTTGCACATTGAAATGACAATAGGAGTGTGCAGGGATTGTAAAAGCAAACACACAACTTAAATTTTCCTGCTCTTTGCCCTTAATTGCTATAGTTTCTTTAGTATTTATTCAATTTTTCTTTGGCACAGGAGAGATAAAATAGTGTGACTATCCTGATTTCCCTCACTCTGTTCTAGTCTGACTACCTTTTTAAGTACTTAAGAATAATAACATCCCTCTTTACTCTGCTGAATGTGCTGGTTTGGATGATAAAGTATATGGTGACTCTAGCTAAAGCAGAAGTCATGAGCAGTTTTATGCTTTGTAGATTATTATCTCACAAATTTTCGTAGATTCTTAGCCCATATGGGGTACAAGGTATGTGTGTATAGACATAATTCTTGTCAACACTTGTTATCTTTCTTCTTTCTGGCAAAAGCCATTTTAATTGGTGTCAGATGATAGCTGTGTGTTGGTTTATTTGCATTTCCCAAATAATTAGTGATGCTGAACATCTTTTTTAATGTACCTGTTGGCCATTTGTAGGTCTTCTTTTGAAAAATATCTTTTCAGTTTCTTTGCCCATTTTAAAAATTGGATTATTTGTCTTCTTGCTATTGAGTCATTTAGGTTACCTGTATATCTTGGATAATATATTAAAAAATATTTAAATATATATATTTATGAGCTACAATGTGTGTATGTGTAAATATATATTTCAACAGACTTTGTAGATTATTGGCCTATGTATATATTCTATTAGCCTATACATATATATACATATATATAGGCTAATAGATACATATTACATAGTAATATTAGTAATATTGCATAGCCTATATATGTATATATTATGTTAGCCTACATACGTATATATAAATATATATATAAATATATATATAAATATATACATATACATATATATGCATATAGGCTAACATAATATATATACAGGAGATATAAATCAGAGAGATTTATGTACGGCTTCTACTCCTCGCTTACCATTTTTTTCCAACCCACTATAATCTGGCTTCATGTTCCTTACTCTACAGCCATTCTGCAACTGCTCTCATATGTATATATATATATATATATATATGTTTTTTATATATATATATAAAAATATGGATTTCAACAGACTTTATAGATTATTAGCCTATATATATGCACTAATATATAGATTATTAGCCTATATATATGTAGATTTCAACAGACTTTATAGATTAGCCTGTGTGTGTGTCTGTGTGTGTGTGTGTGTGTGTGTGTGTGTATAGGCTAATCTATAAAGTCTGTTGAAATCCACATAGAAAAGAAATTCGTTTGAACATTGTAGCTCTGAAAGAAAAAGGGGAGGAAATTGATTTTCTTATTTAGAAGATGGCAAAGTGTATGAGAAGGGATTAAATGTATTCCTGGAGAGTGAAAAAAAAGGAAACAAACTGTAATTGGGAAATTGATTCTTAACTATTTAAGACACCAAAGATCTAGAGACCCTGAAGGTAAAGTTAATATTAAGACACTAAAGATCTAGAGACCCTGAAGGTAAAGTTAATATAAAGAAATATTGACATGCCTGGTAATTTTAAAGTTAGCTGAATCTTTAGGTCAGATAATTTGGCATTGACTATAAATGAATTCTTAACAGTGGTGAATGAGAAATTGTGAATATGAGGGTTGGCCTCTTTTTTATATGTGAAATATTCTTCATTCAAGGGTTATTACTGTCAAAACAGCTGTCACCCAGAAAAGTCTTCAACAGGAAATTTCTGTAGACTTAAAGGTAGTTGGAAAAATAAAAACATTAATGGGGATTTGAATTTGAAAGTTGAAATTAATGTATCAATCCTCATTTTACTCTTTTGTGTGAAATACATGTTCAAGTCAAGACCTTTCTCATGAAAGTTAGTCAAGTACTCAGTTGGCCTGGGGCCTTCTCATGGGGACTCTGACAGCAGAGGCATATGGAAATCACTTGATCACTTGAGTATTTACTAATGCAGTTAATGTGCTTCATTGTGATCCTTGCTGTAATTAGATGAAAGCTGATTAGTAAGTGGAACTAATTTGGAAGGAATTTACCACAATTTTGTACATGGTTAAGTGTTAAATGGAATGTTTGAGTCCTATAATCAATGTTTCCATAAATAATGCATGTAGGTTTTTTTTTCTGAAAAAGCCTTTTGACGCTCTTGTCCTTTTCTAACGTAATTTCTTCTCAAAATCAAAGTATTTCTACACATTGTTTCTACTCCCCACTTAATCATTTTTTTTCCAACCCACTATAATCTGGCTTCTTGCTCCTTACTCTACAGCCATTCTGTAACTGCCCTCATAGGTCGTCACAACCTCCAGTCACACATTACAAGTCTATTAAATTTTAAAATTATGAATATTATTTTTGGTTGATGTCATAATTATATATTTATGGGGTACAATGTGATATTTAGATATATGTATATCATATATGTAATTAAATCAAGCTAACTAACATCTCTATCACTTCACTTACCTATCAATTTTTATTGTAGGATATTTGAAGTTTATTCTCTTAGTTTGAGATATACTCTACACTATTATTGACTATAATCAAAATGAAGTACAATAGATGTCAAAACCTATTTCTGCTGTATGTGAACCTTAATACGCTACCATCAATAACTGCTCATTCTCTCCCTCCCCACTATTCCATCAGTCCCTGGCAACCACTATTCTGCTCTCTATTCTGTGAGTTCAACTTTTTTCAATTCCACATATAACTGAGATCATGTGGTGTTTGTATTTCTGTACTTGGTTTATTTTACTTAGCATAATGTCCTCTGGGCTCATCTATGTTGTCTCAAAACACAGGATTTCTCCTTCCACTTTAAAGGCTGAATAGTATTTCATTAGGAATGTGCATCATATTTTAAAGATCCATTCATCTGTTGATGAACATTTAGGTTGATTTTATATCTTGGTTATTGTGAATAGTGCTGCAATAAACATGAGAGCACAGATATCCTTTTAACATATTGATTTCAGTTATTTTGCATGTATACTCAGATGCAGGATTACTGGACCAAATGGTAGTTCTATTTTTAATTTTTTGAGGAACTGTCATACTATTTTCCATGATGGCTGTATTAATTTACATTCCAGCAACAATGTGCAAAAGTTCCCTTTCCTCTGCATTATTTCTATCCTTCAGCTTTTTCATAAAAGCCATTTTACTTGGTATGAAGTGATATCTCAATGTAGTTTTAATTTATATTTCCCAAATAATTAGTGATGCTGAGTATTTTTTTCATGTGCCTATTGGCCATTTGCACGTCTTCTTTTAAAAAGTATCTGTTCAGGTTCTTCGCCCATTTTAAAATTAGTTTATTTGTTTTCTTGCTATTGAGTCATTTAGGTTACCTATATATTTTGGATAATAATCCCTTATTAGATGTATAGTTTGCAAATATATTCTACTGATATGTAAATTGTCTCTTCATTTTGTTCATTGTTTTCTTTGCTTTGCAGAAGAATTTTAGTTTGATCCTTTTAATTTGATCCTTTCTTATTTGTCTATTTTTGCTTTTGTTGCCTATCATATCCATGAAACATTGATATGATAGGCAATGAGTGAAACTTTTTTGATATGATAGCCAATGCCATGAAACTTTTCCCCATATTTTTATTCTAGTAGTATTACAGTTTTATGTCTTACATTTAAGTCTTAATTCATTTTATTTTTGTATATGATGTGGACAAGTGTTAAGTTTCATTTTTCTGCATGTAGATATCCACTTTTTTCCCAACACCACTTATTGAAGAGACTGTCCTTATTCCGTTGTGTGTTCCTGGCACCTTTGTAAATAATCAATTAACTATAAATATATGGGTTTATTTCTGGGTCTTCTACTCTGTTCCATTGGCCTATATGTCTGTTTTTAATGCTAGTACCGTGCTGTTTTAATGACAATTGCTTTATAATGTGTTTTGAAATCAGGGTGTATAATGCTGCTAATTTTGTTCTTTTTGCTGAAATTTTTTTTTTTTTTTTTTTTTTGGTGTGGTTATTCAGAAACTTGTGGTTCCATTCAAATTTAAAGACTTTTTTCTATTTCTGTGAAAAAAAACCTTGAAATTTTGATAAAAATTGTGTTAAATCTGTAGATCTCTTTAGGTAAATATGGGCATTTTCATAATGTTAATCTTCCAATCCATGAACAAGAAATATCTTTCCTGTTTTTCATAGCTACTATAAGTGGAATTTTTTGCTTAATTTCCTTTTCAATAGTTTATTAATCATACATAGGAATACTACTAATTTTCATTTGTTGATTTTACAACCTGCAACTTTACTGAATGTATTGCTTTTAACAGATTTCAGTAGAATCTGTATGGTTTTCCATATATAGGAACATGATGTCAACAATTTGGGATGATTTACCTTCCTCCTTTCCAGTTTGGATGTCCTTTATTTCTTTCTCTTGCTTAATTGGTTTGGCTTGGGTTTCCAATAGTGTGTTGAATAGGGCTGGTTTTGAAAGTGGCATTCTTGTCTTGTTCCAAATCTTAGAGGAAACGCTTTCAACTTCTCCTTGTTTAGTATGATGTTAGCTGTAGGTTTGTCACATATGGCTTTTATTGTGTGAGGTACATTCCCTTTATATATAATTTGTTGACAGTTTTTACCATAAAGGAATGTTGAATATTGTCAAATGCTTTTTCTGCATCTACCACAATAGCTTCATGACTTTTGTACTTCATCCCATTCATGTGATATATCTTGTGTTGATTTACATATTTTGAACCATCCTTGCATTCCTGGGAGGAATATCACTTGATCATTGTGAATGATTTTTTGAATGTGCTATTGAATTCAGCTTGCTAGTATTTCATCAAGGATTTTTGTGTCTGCATTCATCAAGGATATTGGCCTGTATTTTCCTGTTTTTGTTGTGGCATTGTCTGGTTTTAGTATCAGAGAAATCCTGGCCTCATAGAAAGAATTTGAAGAATTATTCCCTTTTCAACTTTTTAAAATAGTTAGGAAAGAATTGGTATTAGTTCTTTAAATGTTTGGTGGAATTCAGCAGTGAAACCATAAGATCCTGGTCTTTTCTTTTGTGGGAGACTTTTTATTATTAATCTATTTGCCTCACTCAGTATTGGTCAGAAAAGACACTTGATATGATTCAGATAATCTTAAATTTGTTAAGACTTGTTTTATTGCTTAATATATAATTTATCCTAGAAAATCTTTAATGTGCAGTTGAGAAGAATGTATATTCCACAGCTATAGAATGGAATGTTCTGTAGGTCCATTTGGTCTATAGTGCAGGTTAAATTTGTTTTTTTCTTACAATTTTCTGTTTAGATGATCTGCTCATTTCTAAATGTAGAGTACTGAAGTCCCTTACCATCATTTTATTGCATTCTATGTTTCCCTTTAGATCTACTAATATTTGCTTTATATGTTTTGGTGCTCCAATGTTGGATGTATGTATACTTACAATTATTATATCTGCCTGCTAAATTGACTTCTTTATCATTATATAATGACTTCCTTTGTTCATTGATATAGGTTGGATGTTTGTCCCTTCTAAATCTCATATTTAAATTTGATCTCAGTGTTGGTTGTGGGACCTAGTGAGAGGTTTTTGGTCATGGGGGAAGATACTTCATGAATGGCTTGGTGACTTTCTTGAGGTAATTGAGTGAGTTCTTGTTATATTTCGCATGAGAAGTAATTGTTAAAAAGAGCCTGGTAACTTCTCTTCTCTTTCTTGCCTTCTCCTTTCTCAGCATGTGATATGTCTGCTCTCCCTTCATCTTCTGCCACAATTGAAAGCTTTCTGAAGCTTTCACTAGAAACAGATGCTGGTCCCATGTTTCCTGTACAGCCCACAGAACTGTGAGCCAAAAAAATGCAACAAAAAAACCCACTTTTTAAAATAAATTACCCTGCTTCTGCTCTTCCTTTATACCAATGAAGATGGATTAATGTATCTATAGTTTTTGCCATACAGTCTATTTTACCTGATATAAGTGAGCTATTTCTACTCTCTTTTGGCTTCTATTTACATGAAATTCATTTCCATCCCTTTAATTTGAGTCTATGTATGCCCTTACAGATAAAGTGAGTCTCTTGTAGGCAGTATACAGGTGAGTCATTAAAAAAAATTATTTAGCCATTCTGTGTCTTTTCATTAGAGCTTTTATCATTTTAGATTCAGTATAGTTATTGATACATAAGGACTTACTACTGCCATTTTGTTGTTTTCTCATTGTTTTGTAGATTCTTTCTTACTATTATTCTCTTTAACTGTCTTTCTTTGAGTTTAATGGACTATCTTCAGTAGTATGTTTAAATTCATTGCTTTTTATTTTTAGTGTATCTATTATATTTTTGTGCTTTGCAGTTGCCATGGGATTTACAGAACTCAATGTATAATTATGAGAAGTTTTTAAAAATTGATAGCAACTTTCTGATCACAAAAAAGGCAAAATACATTACTCTTTAATTTCATTCACCTCCCTATTTTAATTTTTTTATGTCATGATTTACATATTTTTACATCATATATCCCTTAACAAATTATTATAGTTATTATTATTTTTAATCACTTTTTATTTTAAGCTTCATGCTAATGATATGTGTTTTATATATTACCATTACATTATTAGAATATTCAGAATTTGACTGTATATTTTCTTTTACCAGTGAGTTATATATTTTCAGATTTTTTTGTGTTATTCATTACTGTACTTTTAATTTATGTGAAAATCTCCTTTTAGCATTTCTTGTAAGACAGATCTAATGGTGATGAATTCCCTCAGCTTACATTTGTTCAGAGAACTCTTTACATCTTGTTTATTTCTGATGTACAAATTTGTGGGTGTGGAATTCTTGGTTTAAAGTATTTTTTTCCTCCTTCTCTTTGAATATATCATCTCACTCTGTTTCGGCCTTTAAGTTTTTGGCTAAGAAATCTTCTGTTAGGCATATAGTGTTTCTTTTTATTAGTGGTAGTGACAAAGTAATTGTGGTTTTTGCCTTTACTTTTAATGGCAAAAATAGCAATTACCTTTGTACAGCCCTAATTTATTATTTGCTTCTTTTCTCTTGCAGCTTTTAGAATTTTCTCTTTGCCTTTGATCTTTGACATTTCAAATATAATATACTGTGACAGAGTCTTATTTGGATTAACTGTGATTGGAGACCTTTGACCTTCATGTACTTGAATATTTTCATCTTCCTCCAGGTTTGAAAATTTTTCTGTTATTTATTTAAATAAGCCTTCTACTTCTTTCCATACTCCCTCTTGAATATCAATGACTCATATATTAATATTTGCTCTTTTGATGCTATATAGTAAATCCTGTAATCTTCCCTTATTTTTTAAATTCATTTCTTTTTAATCTCCTCTGACAATATGTTTTCCAGGATTCTTTAAATCCAGTTCCAGGATTTCTATTTGTTTTTATATTATTCCAATCTCTCTGTTACATTTACCTGAAAAATTCCATCCTGCTAGAGCTGTGGGTTCATTTCTGGTACCAGGGCTGATGTAGAGATTTTGTTCATGGATACTGGTCTGGTGGCAGGGACTGAAGGGTTCTGCCTAGTGTTGGGTTCTATTACGATGGCCCTGTACTAGATTTCAAGGCAGAGTCCTATACTTAGTTTTCTCCCCTTCCCTCAAACAGCTGGCATCTCTGTTCTGCATGCCTGGTGTTGGAAAAAAGTAATTTAGATAACGTAAAACTGACTTTTTTACTTTCTTCAATATGTCTTTTTTTTTTCTTTCAGTAGTTTTTGGGTAATGGGTGGTATTTGAATACATGGATAAGTTATTTAGTGGTGATTTCTGAGATTTTGGTGCACACATTACCTAAATAGTATACACTGTACTCAATGTATAGTCTTTTATACCTCATCCACCTGCCACCTTTCCTCCCAAGTCCCCAGAGTCCATTGCATCATTCTTATGTGTTTACATCCTCATGTATATATGTTCTCATATATAAGTGAGAACATACAATGTTTGGGTTTCCATTCCTGAGTTGCTTTACTTAGAATAATGGTCTCTAACTCCATCCAGGTTACTGTGAATGCCATTGTTTCATTTCATTTTATGACTGAGTGGTATTTTATGGTATATATTATATATATATATATATATATATATATATATATATATATATATATACTACATTTTCTTTATCCACTCATTGATTAATGGACATTTGGGCTGGTTTCATATTTTTGCAATTGCAAATTGTGCTGCTATAAACTTGCACATGCAAGTGTCTTTTTCTTATAATGACTTCTTTTCCTCTAGGTAGATACCCAGTAAGTGGCATTGCTGGTTCAAATGGTAGATGTACTTTTAGTTCCTTAACAAATCTCCACCGGGCGCGGTGGCTCAAACCTGTAATCCCAGCACTTTGGGAGGCCGAGGCAGGTGGACCACGAGGTCAAGAGATCGAGACCATCCTGGTCAACATGGTGAAACCCCATCTCTACTAAAAATACAAAAAATTAGCTGGGCATGGTGGCGTGTGCCTGTAATCCCAGCTACTCAGGAGGCTGAGGCAGGAGAATTGCCTGAACCCAGGAGGCAGAGGTTGCGGTGAGCCGAGATCGCGCCATTGCACTCCAACCTGGGTAACAAGAGTAACGCTCCGTCTCAAAAAAAAAAAAAAAAAAAAAAAAAAAAAAAAAAAAAAATCTCCATACTGTTTTCCATACTGGTTGTAATAGTTTATGTTCCCACCAGCAGTGTAAAAGTGTTCCATTTTTACCACACCCACACCAACATCTATTATTTATGGCCATTCTTGTAGGAGTAAGATGGTATTGTATTGTAGTTTCGATTTGCATTTCCTTCATCATTAGTGAAGTTAAGCATTTTTCATGTTTATTGATCATTTGAAAATCTTCTTTTGAATATTGTCTATTCATGTTCTTAGCCCATTTTTTGATGGGACTGTTTGCTTTTATTCTTGCTAATTTGTTTGAGTTCTTCATAGATTCTGGATATTAGTCCTTTTTTGGATATATAAATTGCGATTTTCTTTCACTCTGTGGGTTGTTTACTTTGCTAATTGTTTCTTTTGCTGTGCTTTTTGGTTTTATTAAGTCTCATTTATTTGTCTTTATTTTTGTTGCATTTGCTTTTGAGTTCTTGTTCATAAAGTCTTTGCTTAAGCCAATGTCTAGACAGGTTTCTTTGATTATATTCTAGATTTGTTGTAGTTTCAGGTCTTAGAATTAAGTCATTAATTCTTAGAATTATGCCATTAGCATAAGAGCTTGTGTCTGATTTTCCACAATTTCAGCTCTTTCTCTACAAGAAATAAGACTCTCCCTCCGGGCAATGTTAGCAGATTTGAGGTTCAGTATCTGCTTCTGAAGCTGGGAGAGTGAATCCCTGAGTTCATCCTTTTCTTTCATCACTTTGTCCAGTGAACTCAGGAGTAATGAGCCAACTTTCTTGTGTTCCTTCATTCTACAGATACCGTCAAAGGTATTATGCAGAGTCACTAAACCCCGTGTCTCTCACAAGCAGTAAATCAGGAATGTCAGATGTATTTATTTTGCATAACTCTCTAAATAGTTTATGCCAAACACTATCAGTGTTCTCCATACTATTAGAAGTAGAGTCCTTTAGCATTTTTGGGTCTAATCATTAAGAAGCCAACTCCAGAAACCCAAAAACAAATGAAATAATTCCATCCTTAATATTATGTTCCTCTAGAACCACTCCTGGTACCAAAATCTGCATTAGTCAGGGTCCTTTAGAGGGACAGAAACTAATAGGATAAATGTATATATAAAGGGGAGTTTATTTACGAGTATTAACTCACATGATTACAAGGTCCCACCATAGGCCATCTGCAAACTGAGAACAAGGAAGCTATTCCAAGGCCCAACACTGAAGAACGTGGAGTCCAATGTTTGAGGGCAGGAAGCATTCATCATGGGAGAAATATATAGGCTGGAGGCTAGTCTATTCTTTTCACGTTCTTCTGCTGTTTTTTATTCTGCCCAGGCTAACAGCTGATTAGATTGCACACAAACAGATTAAGGGTGAGTCTGCATTCCCCAGCCCACTGACTCAAATGTTGATATCCATTGACAACACCCTCACAGACACACCCAGGATCAATATTTTGTACACCTCAATCCAATCAAATTGGCACTCAGTATTAACCATCATAAATATATTTTCATTTATTTGTGTTGTCTGTAATTTCTTTCAGCACTGTTTTGCGTTTTTTTTTTTTGTTTGTTTGTTTTTTTGTAGAGATCTTTCACCTCATTGGTTAGGTATCTTCCTAAGTACATAATTTTTTTTGCAACCATTATAAAGGGGGGTGAGTTCTTGATTTGATTCTCAGCTTGATCACTCTTGGTGTATAGCAGTGCTACTAATTTGTGTATGTTGATTCTGTATCCTAAAATTTTACTGAATTTATTTATCAGATCCAGGAGCCTTTTAGATGAGTCTTTAGGACTTTCTAGGTAAATAATTATATCATTGGTGAAGAGTGACAGTTTGACTTCGTCTTTAGTGATTTGGATGCCCTTTATTTCTTTTGCTTGTATGATTGCTCTGCCTAGTACTTCCAGGACTATGTTGAATAGAAGTGGTGAAAAGTGAGCACATTTGTCTTGTTCCAGTTGTCAGGGGCAATGCTTTCAGCTTTTCCTTATTAAGTATAATGTTGGCTGTGGGTTTGTCACAGATAGCTTTTTCCCAAGGTGTTATGTTTTATATAATTTTAAAATACAAATTTTAAAGAAAGAACTGAAAATAGAAATAAAATCAAACACCTGGATCTTGCTGTGTACTCAGGGTAACATAGCCTCACACTTAGGCACTATTTCTAGCAACTTTAAAATGCAATAGAGTAACTATATAGTCTTGGTGGAATATAAATAAATATTTATATCTTTTTTTATCTTTATTAGTCAGGGTCCTTGACTAAAACAGATAAAAAAATAAAAACAAATCATATATTTTAGTATTTACACTGTTGATGGTAGTGTTGGCTAGCTGTTGTAACAGCTATTGTGTATGTAAAGCAAATAATTATTTGTAGTTTTATCCACTGAAAAGGACAGGACACAATGTGAATATAATAACAATGAGCATCCTACATACCAATTCTCACCAAAGGAAATCACAATTTCTTGGAGAATTCATGATTCCAGCTCTACAGCAAGAAGTATTCAATATGAACTTTTGGAAACCTTGTCACATAAAAAGGCAAGAATAATTTCTAGGGTCATGTCCAAAGGACTCAGGAGCTATCAGGATACTGACTCCCAGAAATCAGCAAAGTTGGTAGCTGGGATGTGGATCTGGGGAGGTGAACCAAAAGCGATATATTGTACTCCAGAAGGTTTAACCCCAGTGTAATAACTGCTGTAGAGATTTATTAATTATTCTAGAGAAGAGCAGAAACCTGAAGAAACTATATGTTGGAAATTATAGTTTTCATGCATTTTATGAATTTGAGCATCAGTGATTAGATAGTGGAATTTAAAAATATCCTAAAATATTTCATTGGAACATATTGAATGAGTGCAGACTAAATTTAGCCATTAGAAATTGGATAGATATTATTTCATGGTAACCAGTTTTACATCTTATCACTGAAAGTCTCAGTGGCTTCCACAGACTGATAAGACAGTGAACAAAGTAAAAAAAAAAAAATCCTATACTTGTCTCTTGTCGAATACTAGATCTGGAAACTTCTTCCCTATTTGAGGACAATTAAATTGAAATATTCCATGTAGAGGTTATAACAAAATATACAGATGACAGCAATATCTTTCAGAACAAGCAATGTGAGAGCATAACTCAGAACATAATTTACCAAAAGAGCCCAAAAAAGAGTACATTTTCAACATTGTTAGTTTTTGAGATAGCATGTATTTGACATTTGCACTGTCTATAACTGGCTATTGAAACTCAAACTAAGAACAATTAAAAATCCATTTTCTCAGTCCTACCAGTGACATTTTAAGTACCCTATAGCCACATGTGGCTAGTGGCTACTGTATTGGACATAAGAGATGCAGAACATTTCTGTTATTGCATGAAGTCTTAGTGGACAGTGTTGCTCTAAAAAGAAACACAAAAAGTAATTGAAAATAAAAAAGCAATTATATAAAAAAAACTTTTTGAAGGTGTTGCAAGAAAGCCATGAGAGCAATTGTGTAATTAAAATCAAAATTGCAAGCAATAGAAAGTAGAATTCAAACTGCAGAAAACTAAATTCAGAATTGTAGATGAATTACAACAAAATTCAATCTTAATAGCAAGAAAAAAAGAGGTATGAAAATAACATATGCTTTTGCTTTTTGTGTGAGAAAAAACGAGGCATGAAGATAACATATACATAAACATTAAGAACCAATATTATTAGAATTTTAGGTTTTTTTTGGAGAAAAGCAGTAAGAGAAGAGATACAGACAAATCAGAAGATAAATTCTGGAGCTGAGAGAAGAGCTTAAGAACTTTTACTACATGTAAGGCAAAATAAATGTAAGGAATTTATTTACTCTGACACACCTGGCAAAGCTTGTGAGTTAAAAGAACAGTGTAAAGTTCTACAATCATCAAAGGAGGAAATCAAGTTACTAATGTAATGAGGTAGAACATTTTGCCAATCAGAATTCTTAAGTTGTTCTCTCTTCTTTTGAAGAACGCTTTGATGAGTAAACTCTCCCCAAAAGCCTGGGTGTTGCTATCTTTCCTTAAGGGATTCTAGAACTTTTCATTTTTTCTTTTCTTTTTTTTTTTTTTCTCTTTGTCACTCATGCTTCTCTTTTTCTGTCCCTTATTTTTCAGAAACGTTAACAAAATCCTTTTTGGTTTCTCCATCCTCCTGTAAGAACCATCTCTATACTGTTATGTATAAGATTATTCAAAGAAGTAGTCTAGTTTGCTGGCATTATATAAATCAAAGCTAGGAAATGAAGGCTACGAATAGTGTGGTAAGCACTAGAGTAATTAAAATGGAATTTTAAAAAATATTTTTTGATAAGAAATTATGAACACAAGAAGAAAACAACAGACACGGGGGTCTACTTTAGGAGAGAAGAAGAAAAAAAGGAGAGGAGCAGAAAATAACTATTGGGTACTGAGCTTAATGCTTGGGCTATGTCATAAAATGTACAACAAACTCCCATGACACATGTTTATCTACATAAGAAGACTTCACATGTACCCCCAAACCTAAAATAAAAGTTTAAAAGAAAAAAATAACTTAAAAAAGATGTTGTTAGTATGCTTATAAAGTTGTACACACAGATTAAGGATATACATTGTAATCATGAAAGAATACAGTCAGCCTTCCATACTGTGTTCCAAAAGTATGAATTCAACCAACATGGATTAAAAGTATTTGAAAAAAACGTAGAATAACAATGCGACAATAACAAATACTACAAATAAAAACAATATAGTGTAACAACTATCTACATGGAATTTATGTTGTACCAGATAGTATTAATGATCTAAAGATGATTTAAAGTATATGTGCGTAGGTTATATGCAAATACTTTACCATCTTATATAAGGGACTTGAGCATATGAGGATTTTGGTATGCAAGAGGGATCCTGTAACCAATCCCCCATGAATATCTAGGGATGACTGTATATTGAAGTCATATTCAAAGTTACTTGCCTTCTAAACACAGAGTAGGTCTGTATTTTTCTTTTCCTTTAGCCCCATGAACTTATGCATGATTTTATGAGTCTTTTTCACCATTGCAACTTAACTGGAAATGGTGAGGGTTGTTTTCTGGTAGAAACTGTGCATAATTTGCTACATTCTCTTCTTCCTGCTTTGGAGTTCATGCAAGTGATATCTGAACAATCACTGCTCAAATGGCATATGATAATAATTACTTAGGTAATTTTAAATTTTCTAGTAGCCACATTTTTAAAAAAGTTTACATTAATTTTAATATATTATACTTCATCAATATTTCTCAAATATCATTTCAACATGTAATCCATATAATAATTATTAATGGAATACTTTAATTTTGGTGATAAGTCATTGATATCTGCTGTTTTACATTTAGAATACATTGCAATTCCAACTAGCCACATTTCAAGTGTTTGATAACTATATGTGGTTTGTGGTCCAGATGGAACTTCTGGCATTTCAAGTCTCTAATACTTATAATGAGGAGTGACTCCAGTTGATCCACATTGGACATAAAATATAAACTTCACTTGATTGAAATTATTGAGACGTGGGGGTTATTCATTAGGAAGACGTAATTTTGTCTGTCCTGATTGACACAACATTATTTGTAAAAAGCACTTTAATAATAATTAAAGACTTTATATATTTCCCTATTTTTTTTTTCTTTTTGAGACGGAGTTTCGCTCTTGTTACCCAGGCTGGAGTGCAATGGCGTGATCTCGGCTCACCACAACCTCCGCCTCCTGGGTTCAGGCAATTCTCCTGTCTCAGCCTCCTGAGTAGCTGGGATTACAGGCACGTGCCACCATGGCCAGCTAATTTTTTGTATTTTTAGTAGAGACGGGGTTTCACCATGTTGACCGGGATGGTCTTGATCTCTTGACTTCATGATCCACCCGCCTCGGCCTCCCAAAGTGCTGGGATTACAGGCTTGAGCCACCGCGCCCGGCCTATATATTTCCCTATTAACTTTATATAACAAATACATCCACAGGCTGAAGAAATATTCAATAAAAACTTTAAATACAAAATCTCATTTCTAGGGTATTGTTTTATTATTTCAGATACTGTGTTTAGGTTAGAATAAGAAGGATAAAATTATAATAAATAAATTTTTGTGTGTGTGTTTGGAAGTTCGCTTCCTTAAAATAAATTTTGCTATGTGATGAAAGTTATAATTCCATTTTTATAACATTAACAAATATTAAATGTGTTGAGAAATTAAGTAAAATCTATGTAGTAAAAGCACTTTTGTCTTCCATAAGAAATAATAACAAGAAAATCCCACCTTCATCATCAAATGTGAAAAAAGAAGGCTGCTTTAACATTCTTGTTTGGTATGTACACAAATCACTTAACAAACCTTCACATGACTGAGCTAGTGAGAAGCACCATTATATTGCTTTATCATACCTAGTAGTCAGTTGATATTGGCTGTAGTATTATTTGTAATAAAATTTTAAAGTATTAAGAACAACTTGTTCTCAGAAAGATGAGTGATATGATAAATCTCTCACTTATCTATGAATATGTATATATGTGTGTATGTATATGCATTTGTATATGATACCTATACACAGTTTAGTCACTCAATAACTAAACTGACAGTTACTAGCAAATTTACAAGCAATTAATATTGAATGTGAATCTTGGTATTTATATTTTTCTTATATTAATGTCCACAATTGAGTACATTATAGGTGTGTGTTTATGTGTATTTGTAGGACATATATATCAGAGTAAAATAGGATATATCAAGATAAAAAAATACATATCAGGATAAAAAATACAACAGAAAACCATTGCAACAAAAATAAAAAAAAATCTATACATAAGAAATAAAATTATGTACAAGGTAAATGCACAGAAATGCATGCCATAATGTTCTGCACATCAGGTAGGAAGACAGTTTGTTTCTGAGTTACCTAATAGTGGAAACAAGAAGGGAGCAAAATTAATGTCATGTTTCATAACATCAATAAAATAAATACTCTGAGTCAGACTAAAATACATTTTTCTTATGAATTCTCATAAATGAAATGCTGTACTGGAGTGAAGAATGTTTTAAGAATTTAAAATAAATACATTAGCAAATTTTGAAGATAGTTTCTTGTTTGCATCATGAAAACTGATGATGGAATGTAACTTGTATTTCAGTAAAACAATTCTACAAAATTTTGATATTAATTTAAGAAAAGTGCTAATATTAAAAGTCATGTTCAAGTTTAGTGGCTCTGGCATTTGTTGGTACCTGTTGAAGTTTTGAGTGGCCAAGAGTGCATTTGCTATACTCTGGAACATCCCTCTAACAAATGGGAAACTGATTCAGCAAGGGCAAATCTGCCTTGGATTCCATCCAAAGAATTTTATTATTGAAATAGAAATAGTAAAATTCATTGCAACCTTGTCTCATCTGTAAGAAACTCATTGCAACCTTGTCTCACCTGTAAGAAACCAGCCTGAGGCTATGTCATAAACAAAATTCTTTGTGGATACAGTCTCATACTCGTCCAAATTTTGTAGATACCGAAGACCAAGTGTGCTATGTTGGTAGGCACTAAATGCAATGAATATTTCATTCACTAATTGAATTACTGATGGCTGTTCATCACCTTTACTTTCAACCCTATCTTTTCTCCTTTCCTCTCTCCATAACCCAGAATCTACTATTAGCTTAAACTCTTAGCTCTTAGCTTTTCAGGGCTGTGTTGTCAAATCTGGTTTTGCCATCACTCTCTAATTTCTTCTCCCCTGCTGGTTACCCTCTGGTCCTATTTTCCTCTAGAGAGTAAGCTTCTCCGGGAAGTGGTCTAATATATAACCTTAACACATGTGTTTAAGATTGTACTTATTTGATAATATACATGGTGTTAATTGAGTTAGTTCCTCACTGAAGTAATATACTTATATTTTAAATGGTATTTGATGAGGAAAGCCGTTATACTGAAAGAGACAGTGGAGATAACTTCCGGCATTTCAACAGGTCGGTAGAATCAACTGCTTGGTTGAAGAAAGCCACAGAAACCTTATTACCTATCTGTCTGTGGGCTGGGCTGGTAACCAAAACATAGTTCGTGGCATGGAATTTTGAAAAGTGCTTTACAACGAGTTTCCAGTACTATTTTAGTTGTTCATTCACTTGGATAACTGGGAGGACAGAAACTCACAATGTAGGTAACTATTTTTCTTGGCAATTAAATGGTTATACACTCAATCTTAACCATTCCACTCAAAAGACAAAAATTATAGCTCAGCGCAATCAACATCTTTTTGGAATATATTATAGCCACTTGTGGAATAAGTTTAGCATTCATTTGAACTACTTAAAAGGCAGCTTGTCTTCAATAAGAGTGGATTTTCACAAAGCCCTATGATCCAGGGATTATGCAGAACTGAGACGAAATGTTCAATGTTTCCAAGAATAAATAATTTAAATTCTTTATAAAAATAAAACAAGCACATGCATCAAAATTACACCATTTCTCTTAGGGAATATGTATTTGAGATCAGATTCAATTACATGAAATGTCAATTTATCAAAAGTTTAAAAAATTGCCTGTATCACTGTTATTTAATTTAAAAGTCATCTATACCTTCAGCTGTGGACCTCTAGGGTTTCAATATGTCAAAAATTGGGAAGAAAATTAGAATAAAAAATTTTAACAATAAGGCAAAATAACTTTATATGTTAGATAAAACTTTAGTCTCAAGTACAAAAAGAGTTTTTTTTTTAATTTTCTTCATTGAATTTCTAATGCTCTGTAGCCTAAATGGTGAAGATGGAATATAATAACCAAATGTCTAGTAGTTAACACTAATGAATATACAGATAAATGCTTAACAGAGTAAGATAATGTGATCTAATTTTGCTAAGTCTTGAAAAATTTTTGTGTTGACGTGGTTGTTGAAAATGTCCAAATTAGAGGGGTTTTTCCATGAGATTAGTCCTGGGCTCTTATTGAATTTCCCATCTCGTGCTATTGTGAACAGAATACTGAGAGACACTGATTCTTTAGCAGGGACAACCCAATCACCTAAAGCCACACTGAGGCAGACAGACAGCTGTCATGATTGTCACTATTGTATCAAAATAAACTCTTATCTCTCTCCACAAAGATCCATAGCCCCTCAGCCCTGTCCACTTTTAGTTTCACTGAATACTGTGGATATATTCTGGATTTCAAAGGAATGGGGCACTGTGCTACGCCGCTGGCTACCTCCTTTCGTCCAAGTCGGAAGAGATCTGCTTCCATTCTTCATTCTCCCCTCGGTTCATTGGTGTCCCGGTTCATTCTTTTCAGCCATTCTGCCTAAGAGCATTCCAACAAGGAAAGACCTGGGCAAAGCAGACAGACATTTCTCAGTAGAGTCTGAAAGATTTCTAGCCAATTTAGTAAATTTAGCAATTCTATTCTTGAGCTCCAGCTGTCTATAACTTTGTGTGAAGAAACCAAGGTTTCCACACCTGAAAGTTGAGTCACTTCCTTGAATTAACAGGAATAACACTATCTCAGATTTAAAATGCACTGCATACTCGTTTTAATCTGTTCCGCCATAAAACCTTTTCTTTAATTGTTACCTCCTGGGAGGAAATGCTTTGCATTGGATTCCTTGGCTTGTCCTGAATCTCACCAAATGTAGTGGATTTTTTTTTTTTTTTTTTTTGAGTTGGAGTCTTGCTCTGTCTCCCAGACTGTAATGCAATGGTGCAATCTCAGCTCACTGCAACCTCTGCCTCCCAGGTTCAGGCAATTCTCCTGCTTCAGCCTCCCAAGTAGCTGGGATTACAGGCACCTGCCACTGTCCCCAGCTAATTTTTGTGCTTTTTAGTAGAGATGGGGTTTCACTATGTTGGCCAGGCTGTTCTCAAACTCCTGACCTCAGCTGACCCACCTGCCTCAGTCTCCTAAAGTGCTGGAATTACAGGTGTGAGTCACCACGTCTAGGCTGTAATGGATTTTATTAGAAGTCAGAGCTAATTGCTTTCTAGATCTGATAAAATGGAAAGGATACTAGGAATTTTAAAAGAGCTCTAAAAATTAGTCCATGTTTTATAGTAGGCCCTGGAGGAAACATGTATTCACACACACACAATACATATATGTATTCATGTATATGTATATACACTTCTATGTATACATATACACACACAGTCATATATATGCACATATAAATTGCCCTAAAACACCCTGTTTTGTCACTATTTTACTGTTCAACCTTGGACAACGTTGCTTAGCTTCAAAGTCCTAAACTATAAAACATGTGTTTATGAGACTAAGAAGGAATGACGTTCTTAATAAAGTATTTGGTATCAAGGAATTTTTCAATAAATGGTAATTGCTAATGTTACTTTTATGTTCTATTAAATGTATGCAGCAATACCAAGCCTTCCTACTTCCCAAGGTTGTCACAAAGCTTATGGGTGATAATTCGCACCAAAGTATTTTGTATATGGGAAAGTGTCATACAAATCAAAGGAATGATTGTTTTGGAAGTAGTGCTCAGACAGGGGCTGAACAAGAAAATGAAGCAAATGTAATGTAGATGGCACCTGCATTTAAATCAGAATGGAGAGGTGACCAAAAAAATCCTGACAACTGTAATAACAGTTGACCTAATCTATACAATTTCATTGCTGTAACAAACAAAACATCTCCTGTAATGTCCAAAGTGGCTAGAGTAGTAGTTCAAAGCATTATGGCAGCAATGTAAAGGCAGCACATGCCATGTTATCAGATGATGTGACTACTGTATGGCTCAGGACCTAGGACTAGCATCGAAATCATCTGATTTCATTACTACCTAGCTTGGCCTAGTCTAAGATCTCTGCATCCCAGTCCTATGCAGACTGATCTACCTATATAAAGTATTGGATCTACTATTCAATATAGCAGCACCTAGCCATATGTAGGTTTTTTGTTTTGTTTAGTTTTTTGAGATGGAGTTTTGCTCTGTTGCCCAGGCTGGAGTGCAGTGGCGCCATCTTGTCTCACTGCAACCTCTGCCTCCCAGGTTCAAATGATTCTCCTGCCTCAGCCTCCTGAGTAGCTGGGATTGCAGGCGCTCATCATGCCCACCTGATTTTTGTGTTTTTAGTAGAGATGGGGTTTTGCCATGTTGGCCAGGCTGATCTCTAACTCCTGACCTCTTGTGCTGGGATTGCGGGCATGAGCCACCACTCTCAGCCACATGTAGATATTTAAATTTAACTTTCGATTAATTAAAATTATATATAATTTTTAAAATTCAGTTACTAAATTACATCAGCCACATTTTAACCTCTCCAGAGCCCCATTTGACTTGTGGCTACTCTAGGAGACAGCACAGATATAAACTCATCATTGAAGGAATTTTTACTGGATAATGCTGATCTAGATTCCATTCTTTGGCTTTGAAGATTGCAGTACTTGATTTTATTAGATTACATAGGAGTTATTGTGGCTTGTGAAACTGAATTATATTAACCTAATGTATGAGTGAATTTGTAATCCAACATAAAACTTATTTAAATTATAATTAAAAATAATATTATTTAATTTTTAACATCATTATTGAAGCATAATTTACATATCATGAATTTCACCCATTTTAAATATACTTCAATGAGTTTTGCTAAATTTTATCACCCTGCAGCTATCATCTCAATTCGGTTTTACAACGTTCCCACCATTCCTAAAACTCCGTAGTGACAATTTGTAAACAATCCCCATTCCCAACCTGAACACTAGACAATCACGAATCTGCTTTATCTTTCTCATGGTTTGCCTTTTCTAGAAATGTTATCTAAATAGGATCCTACAATACGTAGTCTTCTGTGTTTGATTTCATTCACTTGGCCTATTATCATTGGGGATCATCTACGTAATTGCATATTTCAGAAGTTCGTTTCTTTTTATTACTACCAAGTAGGTGGACATTTGGCATGTTTCCAGTTTTAGGCCATAATGAAAAATGTTGTTATGAAAAGTCACTTACACAGCTTTGAGGACCATATATTCTGATTTCTAGTGAGTAGAGATACATAGAAGTAGATTAGCTGGGTCACAGGATTAATGTGTGTTTAACTTTCAAAGAAACTGCCAAACTTGATTTCCAAGTGTCTATGTAATTTTACATTCCCACTACTCAGGTACGAGGTCTCCAGTTTCTCCAAATCTTTTTGGCACTACCTGGTTTTAAAAAAAAATTATTGGATTCATTCTAGTGGTTTTACATGGTACCTTGCAGTTTTATTTTGCATTTTCCTCATGGCTAATACTGTTGTGCTTATTTGCCATCAACATAGCTTCTTCAGTGTAGTCTATTGAAATCTTTTAAATATTTTTGTGATTTTTTTCTTCCTCTTATTGAATTATAAGAATTCTTTATACTGTTCTGTATATAAGTCATTCATCAAATATATGTTTTGAAGATGTTTTCTTTCCATCTGTGATTTGCCTTTTCCTTTGTTTTTAATTATGTGTAGCTTTAGAATGTATTGAAGTAAAGAAAAATAAAATTGAAAATTAGGTAATAACTTGGTGAGCACAAATTCTCAGAAAAGAGAGCAAAGATAGTTGTATAGTGTCCTGGGATATTTTATTTAAATATTTTAGCTTCTTAAATATTAAATGGAATAATTTGTGGTGATCAGACTAATTCAGTTTATAAATACCTTGTCTTGTGATTGTTCTGAACTAAAAACCATGACCACAACAAAAAAACATAAATTGCCTTCTTATCCTCCATTTCTCTAGACATCCATCTTTTCATTTGATTTTGGTTAAATTGGTAAATAGTGACAAATTAAATGGTTGAATAGTTAAATGGTTTTAATTTCAAAGAATATCATTCATCTTACATGTCATGCCTACATTTCGTATTGGTTAAAAATATCATTCTGTGTTTCTGAAAACTGTGCATATACCAAGCACTGTGCTAAATGCTGAAGACTTAAGAATAATTATGATATAGGTTTTATTGCTAAAACCCTTATTGTTCAAAAAGGGAGATGGAAAAATTGACTAACAAATTGAATACAATGTGATTAGAAGAGACGTAACAAATATAAACCCTATATACAAAATTTTACTACAGCACAGTCTAGAGTAAAAAAGAAGTTGTCAATCCTTGAAGGGAGTCAAAGAAAATGCTTATTCAGTCAAAGAAAGGGACGTTTGGCCGGGTTACCACCGGAATTCTGGGTAGCGGTTATCTGAAGCTGAAGGAACAGATTATACAACAAAACAAAGATAGGAGTATGCAATTCAACCAGGAATAAACAACAAATTCAATTAGGCTGCAGAGTAGGGTGCACTTGCAAAAGAAAATGGTGGGAATCAAAAGTATGGAAGTAAGCAGAAGCTTCACAACAAAGAGTACTGAATGTTTTTCCTAAGGAATCTGGGCTTATTTTCAAGGCAATGGGGGTGTCAATGGAGGATTCAAAGCAATGGAATGACACCCATAGATTTCCATTCAGAAAGATCGCTCAAGTAAATATGTAGAGACAAAGGAATGGGTTGGGAGTTACATCATACAGTGTTCCCTCAGTCTTTGTAAGGGCTTTGGCTTTTATTTGGACTGAGATGGAGAGTTTGAGTGGAGGAATGACATAATCTGTATCATTTTCAAAGGATAATTCATCCTTGTAGAAAATAAACTATGTAGATGTGTAGCAGAAAGCCCAGTTAGGGAACTGAAGCATTATCCAGGAGAGAAGTATTGGAGACTGCTTGGACAAGGATTGTCGTGATGGTGGAGGATGGAGGAGTGTTCATTTCAGAATATTCTTAGAATACAGAGATGATAGGATTAGATGCTGGCTTTAATATGATCGAATAAGATATGTAAAAATCAACTTCCAGATTTTTGGCTTGAGCAATTAGAAAAACAGAGTTGTTATTTCCCAAGATGCTGAAGAGACCTGTGTTGAAGGAAGGTGGTGATAGCATGTGTTCTGTTGTGTCTGTGTTAAGTTTGAGATGCCAATTAGGCATCCAAGCAGAGACTGTGAATAGGGAAATGAATGTATGAGATTGCATTTGGAGAAGACATATGGGTTGGAAATGTAGATTTGGGAATGATCAACCTACAAATGTTATTTTAAACGATGGATACGGATCATTTTCATTGGGAATGAGGGAACACTGAGAAGATGAGCGGGAGAACTATGTCCTGTGGCTCTCTAACATTTGGTGTTTGGAACAAAAAGGAGCATCTGGGCAGAGAAGAATGAGGAGCAGCTAGTAGTATTACTGGTAGGAAGAGAACCATGTGGTCCACCAATCAAATGAAGAATATAATTTAAAAAAAAAAAAGAGCAAACCATTGTACTAAATGCTATTGGTAAATGGAGGAAGAAAGGACTGAGAAGAGACCATTCATCTTAAACTTATAAATTACTTGTTACTTTGACTATAGTGGTATGAAGATGTGGTGGAAGCAAGAGTCTAACTGAAATATGTTCAAGAGAAAATAAGAAAAAAAGCGGGGGGAGAGAATGGAAAAAGGGGGGAAAAGGCTAGGAGTTTTGTTCTAAACATGAGACTCACAGTTGGAGGATTATGTGGGATCAATGAAAAGTTTTTTTGTTTTTAAGAAGGATCATTATAGAGCATGTTTGTATATTGATGGAAATCAGCAAAAGGGAAAAATTGATAATGCAAGAGATAAAAATAATCAAAGACCTTTGGTGATTTGAGGGATGGGATCCATTGTAAGATAGTTTAGTGTTAGGAAGAAGCACAGACAAACTCATTCACTGTAACAAGAGGGAAGATGTACATGGGTACAGATTCAAGTATGTTAGTCTAATTGGAAAATTATAATATATGTGAGAAATGAGGTTTCTCCAGATCAGGTTACAACATATAGAAAGAAATATACAGATTCAGAAGATACTGAGAAGGCTGATTGCACTGAAATTAGTGTTTATTTTGAAGTGGAAAGTGAGACAGCAATCATGTAAAACTATCTGACATATTGATCATCAAGTAAATTATAATTATCTTAATCGGAGCTATCTTAATCTGAGCAAAAGATACAGAGTTTTGAGTTATTAATGATAAATTACAATAAGAAATGGGCATGTGATAAAAATTATATATTTTTATTTTATTGTGGGAGTTTCTTATTTATATATGTCATTCAGAAACATGAGTCGGTTGAAAGAACAAGGTTCAAGGCAGTGAATAATAAAGCAGAGAGAAGATAAAGTTCTTTTGAAAGCTAGGTTGAAAGCCCAGGTGGATAGATAACATTTGACTAGAAGGAAAGAAGCCACCTGAGATTGTAAACAGTTTACAAGGGGTAGATACACATATATGTTTATTGGGAAAATAAAGAGGACATTTAAGATAGTTTCTGACCTATAGATCCTATAATCACAATCTTACATTATTGCTACATCAGACTATGTAATCTTTTTCAATAACTCACCCTTACTATTCATTACTATTCTTAAGAAAATATTTAACAGATATTTCCTTTGTCTCGTCTTCCCAGAGAATCCTGTCATATTATTAAAAGTTTATAAGAATTTTAGGAGTATCATTATCAGTAGAGAATCTTATAATATTGTAAGCATGAACAATACTCTCAGAAACTCATAAATCAGAATCAGTCTCCTCAATACTCATACATGTCTCAGCACCAATTCAGAACTATTAAACTAGGACCAGATCTGGGTGAAACTGTTTTGGCAGCAGTGAGAAACTGGAAGTGTGTCTTTGCCATCCAATTTCCCTTCTTCTCAGGATTGCCAATACCTGATGCCCCTGAGGCTATGCACCCAGGAAATGTCTCATATTGCAGAATTGCCACAAATCACTTACCAGAGATTCTTCAGCCACACTCCCAGGGCTACTTCTAAACTTCTTCTTTCAATGTGCAACTGTATCTAGCATGTAATCCCATAAAGTAATTATTCCTCAGGTATAATGATGGGACATGTTTCAGTAAATTACAGAGTTAAAATTTGCAGGAAGATCCTGAAATCTCATTTCATAAACAGAAGTTTCCAGGGAAATGTAAACTACTTATTTAAGTGGGATAAAGGAACAATTTGGGGCAATAACTTTCCAGAACCTCTCAAGTTTTTTCATTCAGTGATAGTATATTAAGTGTATGCAAAACTCTGGCCCACTTAAATAGCAATAAAAGTTAGGCAAGATCAATCAATTTGCTTTTAGTATTTTGGAAAATCTAATTTGACCAAGACACAACTAGGTTTGGGGAGTCCCTGAGGCACTGATCCTCTCCTGACTCACTTGTTCTTTCCTAAAGAGTATGAGAAAAATTTGAGTCAGTCACTGGATACTGCTACCAATAACTAAACTATCACTTCTGAGAAAATAAATAAAAATGAAAATACAATTCTCATCATATACTTTTACGGCAATTGAGAGAAAAGAATGAAGCTAATTTATACTGGACATGTATCATAAGTAAGATGCTGCATCTATCTTTTGGCAGATGCTGCTTCAAATTAGGAAGCGGAGGTTTATCTGGTCAAGCAATTGCTGTAAGGACAGACCACAGTGTTTTACATTTGAGGCTGGCACTGGCCAAGTCTGAAGTTTCACATGGCCCACACACCTACTCTGCAGTTGTTCTTCCAAAACATTTAACAACTATTGAAAAAGAAATTAGTAAGTGAGTAGAGTATGGTCTGTCTTACTTTAAAAGTAACAAAGATGATTTTCAAAGAATGAGAAATTATTTTTGCTATTATGAGCTTTTTCTTCCCTCAGGCAAGCATTATTCTAGTTTGTTGCCTTGAGCATCAGATTAGGTGTTTAAATAAATTTAAGTAAATTTCTGTTCTAAGTATGTTCTTAGCATTTTTTTGTTATTTGGTCACTACATTGCTATCTGTTTTTTATTTCATCCCTTTTATTTATCACCTCTTGGGATTAATCCAAAAATATGTTAATTTTCTGTTATGTTAATTTGTTAATTCTATATTAGTTTATATTTTAAATTTCCCAGCTTTTATCTTAGAAATTACACCTTGAATCATTGACTTCTTCCAATCTAATACAAATTATTTTTTGGAAGTTTTTTTTTATTATTTATTTTTTACGTCTCCAATTTTTCATTTTTATTCTTATTTTTAATTTTTTTAAAATTATACTTTAAGTTCTGGGATACATGTGCAGATCGTGCAGGATTTTTACATAGGTATACACATGCCATGGTGGTTTGCTGCATCCATACCCCCATCATCTACATTAGGTATTTCTCCCAGTGTTATCTCTCCCCAATCCCCCCACCCCCTGCTATCCGTACCCTAGCCCCCCACCCCTAAACAGATCTTGGTGTGTGATGCTCACCTCCCTGTGTCCATGTATTCTCATTGTTCAACACCCACTTGTGAGTGAGAACATGTGGTGTTTGGTTTTCTGTTCTTGTGTCAGTTTGCTGCGAATGGTGGTTTCCAGCTTCATCCATGTCCCTCCAAAGGACTGAATTCATCCTTTTTTATGGCTGCATAGTATTCCATGGTGTATATGTGCCACATTTTCTTTATCCAGTCTATCATTGATGGGCATTTGGGTTGGTTCCAAGTCTTTGCTATTGTAAACAGTGCTGCAATGAACATACAGTTGCATGTGTCTTTGTAATAGAATGATTTATAATCTTAGCACTTTTTTTGACATGAAGGATACATTTGAGGATACAGAGAATTCTATGGGCATTCTTGAGAAAAATGCCTATTTACCTAAAATGCTGTGTTCAGGTAGGCCCTAAAACCTACCATTAAATCCCCATTTAAAAATCTCAAGCATTTGTTAACAGTTTGAAAAAACTTATGGACTAGCTTCACACAAAACAAAGAGTTATCACAATCAGCACTGATTATTAGAATTGTTTATTACTAATAAAAGAACTTTAAAGTGGTTATGAATTGATGACAACAAAATAATTAATGTAGTTTTTATGCTGCTTTGAATACTGAATTTTTGCTTATTAAAGAAATACAGTATCTTTGTATTCAAAATTTTATTGTGCTGAATTCTTAAGTAAATGTATCTGAAATCCCCACCAGTAGATACCTGTTTTATCTTTTCAAAAGTTGTATTTGTACTACCCAACAATCTTCTAATTTCTGCCTTATTTCTTGCTTTTGTGCTGCGGTGTCTGGTTAATGCTTAAGTCTCACTAGACTTGAAACTTCTGCTGATGCCAAGCAGCTGCTCTGCCCAGAGAATAAGAGCTAGGAATAGAAAGGGAACAAATAAGCTTCATTTGTCAGTGCTCATTGGTCTTTATTAATCCTCTGGTTCACACTCTGTGTCTCCACAGTTAGCTCTGCTGTTTTCCTAGAAGTGTGAAAACAGTCTTTAATCAAAACTATGCCAAGTCATTTCTGGGAACAGCCATTCATATACAGATTGAGATAACACGTTAGATATTGGATACTATTTATGTTTGAATAGTAGTGAAAGAAAAATAAACAAATTTGTTCAGGAGCATCAGCAGAAACTTCAGGGAAAGTGCTCACTGCTCCTGGCATTAGCAATGTTTAAAACCAATGGTGCTTTGGGTCCAGCGACCATATTGACTAAGAGGCATCAAAATTCCAAGCAGTCAGCCCTGGACATGGTTGGAAGGACTCAGGACCTTTCCTCAACAGAATAAGACATGGAGAGTAAAATTATTTTTAAAAAAACAACTTGAGGTCCCTGACCTCTCTAATGTTAGTGAACAAATAAGGAGGTGACAGCTCCATGCATGTTATTGTCTGAAAGCCTTCCAGCAGGACAAGATGGGAAGTGGAAGACAGTGATATTGGTGATCTTGCCCTCGTGTAAGACTGAGTTAATGTGTGTTTTTGTCTCCTAGTTTCTTTTTTAATTTAAAAAGTAAAAAATTAAATTCAAAAACTTTAAAATAGAAAAAAGCTTACAGAATAAGGATATAAGGAAAAATGTTTTTGTGCAGCTATATAAGATTTGTTTTAAGCTGTCTTACTACAAAGGAGTCAAAAAGTTAAAGAAATAAAGCTTACAAAGTAAAAACGTTGCGGTAAGCTAAAGTTATTACCAAAGAAAGAAAAGCTTTTTTTCATATATTTAGTGTAACCTAAGTGTACGGTGCTTATTAAGTCTACAGTAGTGCACAGTGATATCCTAGGCCTTCACATTCACTCACCACTTGCCCACTGGCTAACCCAGAGCAACTTCAGTCTTAAAGCTGTGTTCCTGATAAATACCCTATATAGCTGTACCTTTTAAAAATATTTTATGCTGTGTTTCACTGTACCTTTTCTATGTTCAGATACTTTTTTTGTTTTTTCTTGTCTTTTTTTTACAGTATGAATCGCATTTAATTTTGTAAAATTAATATATCTATATATGTGTTTTTTAGGAAAATAAATTATTAACAGTTCACAGATAGGATGGCTGAGAATACTAGTTATTTTACTCATTTTTTAAATATTTATTTATTATTTCAATAGCTTTTGGGGTACCAGTGGGATTTTTGTTATGTGGATGAAGTATATAGTGGTGAATTCTGAGGTTTTAGTGCACCTGTTAGCCAAGTAGTGTGTATTATACCTAATGTGTCTTTTTTTAAATCTCTAGCTTCCACCCCATCTTCCCCATTATGAGTCTCTAAAGTCCTTTATATGACTCTGTGTGCCTTTGCTTACTCATAGCTTAACTCCCACTTATAAGTTAGAACATTCGGTTTTTGGTTTTTCTCTCCTATGTCACTTCACTTAGAATAATGGCCTCCAGCTCCATTCAACTTGCTGCAAAAGGCATTTTTTTGTTCCTTTTTATGGCTGAGTAGTAGTCTATGGTGTATGTATACTACAGTTTCTTTATCCACTCATTACTCAGTGAGCATTTAGGTTGGTTCCACATCTTTGCAATTGAGAATTGCACTGCTATATACATACATGTGCAAATGTCTTTTTCATATGTAGATGTGTTTAGAGACACAAATACCTACCATTATGTTATAATTGTCCACAGTATTCAGTACAATAACCTTCTGTGCAGGTTTGTAACCTACGAACAGTTGGCTATACCATACAGCCTAGGTGTGCAGTAGGCTGTACAATCTAGGTTTGTATGAGTATACTCTATGACACTTGCACGATGACAAAGTTGCTGATGATGCATTTCTCAGAACATATCTGCTTCATCAAGCAACATGTGACTATATACATGTACTAATGCATCTATTGATTCAACATATACTTATTATTCAACATACACTTCCACCACATTTGACATGATATGTGACATTGAAGTTGTAAACATGAATTACTCAGAGCTCCTGTTCACAAGAACCTAATGGCATAGTAAAAAAGTCACATAAGTAGGAAATTATTAAATTATTAAATATTGTGTAAAGTGCAAGGATAGAGATATGCATTCTCAAAGCCAATGTACATATATTAGGCCAGGAAGATTTCTCATCTAGGCAACAAAACTCTACTCCCAGGAAAACCTGGGGGATGCTATGTGGCCTTGTACAATTTATTAACATTCTCTGAGACTCCATTTCCTTTTCAGTTAGGTAAATATACTTTCACATTAATTCAAGGAGTAATTTTTGAGATGAAATTCAAAAGTGTACATCCATGGGTTCCCATGTTCCTTAGAACACAAGTTATAAATTTAAAAGAAATCTTGATTTCTTGATAAAACTAGGCCCATGTCTTTCCCTTTTCTAGAAGCATAGTGTACCTTAACATAGTCTCTGATTACTTCTACAGCAAAGACATTCCTTATAAATATTTTGCTAAATATATCTGTATTAGTTCATTTTCATGCTGCTGATCAAGACATACCTGAGACTGGGCAATTTAAAAAAGAAAGAGATTTAGTCAACTTACAGTCTTATGTGGCCAGGGAGGCCTCACAATCATGGCAGAAGGTAAGGAGGAGCAAGTCACATCATACATGGATGGTAGCAGGCAAAGAGAGAGCTGTGCAGGCAAACTCCCATTTTTTTTTAAGCCATCAGATCTCAGGAGACTTACTCACTATCACGAGAACAGCAGGGGAAAGATCTGTCCCCATGATTCAGTCATCTCCCACTAGGTCCCTCCCACAACGTGTGGCAATTATGAGAGCTACAGGATGAGATTTGGGTGGGGATACAGAGCCAAACCATATCATTCCACCTCTGGCCCCTCACAAATCTCATGTCCTCACATTTCAAAACCAGTCATGCCTTTCCAACAGTCCCCCATAGTCTTAAGTCATTTCAATATTAACTCAAAAGTCCACAGTCCAAAGTCTTATCTGAGACAAAGCAAGTTCTTTCTATCCATGAGCCTATAAAATCAAAAGCAAGTTAGTTACTTCCTAGCTATAATGGGGGTACAGGCATCGGATAAATACAGCCATTCCAAATGGGAGACATTGCCCAAAACAAAGGGACTGTGAGTTTGAAATCCAGCAAGGCAGTCAAATATTAAAGCTGCATAATGACCTCCTTTAACACTAGGTCTCACATGCAGGTCACACTGATGCAAGACGTCAGTTCTCGTGGTCTTGGGCAGCTCTGCTCTTGTGGCTTTGCAGGGAGGGTACAGCCTCCCAACTGGCTGCTTTCACGGGCTGGCATTCAGTGTTTGTGGCTTCTCCAGGCACACTCTGCAAGCTGTCAGTGGATATACCATTCTGCTGTCTGGAAGATGGTGGCCCTATTCTCACAGCTTCACTAGGTGATGCCCCAGTAGGGACTCTGTGTGGGACTATGACCCTACATTTCCCTTCCACACTGCCCTAGCAGAGGTTCTCCAGGAGGACCCCACTGCTGCATCAAACTTCTGCCTGACCCTTCAGACATTTCTATAAGCCTCTGACACCTAGGTGTAAGTTCTCAAACCCCAAAGCTTCTGTGCACTGGCAAGCTCTTCACTATGTGGAAGCTGCAAAGGCTTCAAGCTTATAGCCTCTGAAGCCACAGCCTGAGCTCTGCGATGGGCCCTTTCAGCCACAGCTGGAGTGGCTGGGACACAGGGCACTAAGTCCCTAGGCTGCACACAACTTGGGGACCCTGGGCCCAGCCCATGAAACCACTTTTTTCTCTTAGGCCTCTGGGCCTGTGATGCGAGGGACTGCTGCAAAGTTCTCTGACATGTCCTGGAGACATTTTCCCCATTGTGTTGGGGATTAACATTTGGCTCTTTGTTATTTATGCAAATTTCTGTAGCTGGCTGGAATTTCTTCTGAGAAAATGGGATTTTCTTCTTTATTGCATTGTCAGACTGCAAACTTTCTCAACTTTTATGCTCTGTTTCCTTTTTGAAACTGAATGCCTTTAACAGCATCCAAGTCATCCCTTGAATGCTTTGTTCTTGGAAATTTCTTCCACCATATACACTAAATCATCTCTCAAGTTCAAAGTTCCACAATTCTCTAGGAGAGGGTCAAAATGCCACTGGTCTCTTTGCTAAAACATAATAAGAATCACCTTTGCTCCAGTTTCCAACAAGTTCCTCATTTTCATCTGAGCCCACTTTATTCTGGATTTTATTGTCCATATCATTATCAGCATTTTATGTAAAGCCATTCAACAAGTCTCTAGGAAGTTCCAAACTTTCCCACATTTTCCTGTCTTCTGAGTTCTCCAAACTGTTCCAACTCATGCCTGTTACCCAGTTCCAAAGTTGTTTCACGTTTTTGGATATCTTTTCAGCAATGCCCCACTACAGGTACCAAGTTGCTATATTAGTTCATTTTCACACTGCTGATAAAGACCTACCTGAGACTGGACAATTTACAAAAGAAAAATTTTAATTTACTAACAGTTCCATGTGGCTGGGGAGGCCTCACAATCATTGTGAAAGGCAAGGAAGAGCAAGTCACAATCATAGTGGAAGGCAAGGAAGAGAAAGTCACATCTTACATGGATGGCAACAGGCAAACAGGGAGCTTGTGCAGTCAAACTCCCATTTTTTTAAAAAACCATCAGAACTTATGAGACTTATCACTATCATGAGAACAGCATGGAAGAAACCCACCCCCATGATTCAGTGTTCTCCCACCAGGTCCCTCCAACAACATGTGAGAATTATGAGATCTACAAGATAAGATTTGAGTGGGGACACAGAGGCAAACCATATCAATATCTTTGGTATTCTAGTCCATAATAACATTATCAAAATTTAAAGTATCCTATGAATAGCAAGAATTTAAATATCTATTTAAATATAATCTCAATTTTATATTTAAATATTTCCTATAATTATATATTACTATAATTTGTATGGCAGGTAATATATAACAAAGGATTTATTATAGGCATTTATGCAGATATCTTTATTCTTTTCCTAAATTATAAACTCCTTTAGTTGCTACAGTCTGTCCTATTTATCTCTGTGCTCCTCATTTTGGCTTTAATGTTTAGTGAATAATTGTATTAGGTTGGCACAAAAGCAATTGCAGTTTTTGCCATTATTTTGGCATTACTTTTAATTACTTTTAATGGCAGAAACTGCAATTGCTTTTGCACCAATAATGTAAATAAAACCACATAAGGATTTTCACATTTCATGTAATTAAAATTATAAGCAAGATTGAATAGTACAGGTGAACATACGTTTTTGCTGGCTTATTTGATAAAAATTATTTTAAATGTCTAATATTAATTTTATCAAATATTTATTAAACACCTACTAAGGCCTGGCACTATTCTGGATATTGCAGATACATTTAAAAAAAACAGTAGAAAATACCTATATGAAGTCTCCTCTTTAGTAGACAGAAAAAGATAATTTTTAAAAGAGTAAGTTGAATGATATGTTAGAAATTAGTGTTATGGAGAAAATAGAGCAGGGAAAATAGGAGATGTCAGGGGTTCGAGTTTTCAATTTCAAATAGATGGCCAGGAAAGGACTCACCTAGAAGAAGATATTTGAACAAAGTCTTCAAGGTGGTGAGAGAGTGAACCATATGGATATCCGGGAAGGGAATATTGCATAAAAGTGCAAAGGCCCTGAGGCAAGCATGGAATCTTCCCACAATGACAAGAAGGCCATTGTAGTTGAAGTGAGAGGGTGAGAAGAGCAGAGGAAATCTGAATGATAATGAGAAGCAGCTAGATTTTATAAGGCCTTGTAAACTGGTGTAAAGAGATGAGAAGCGCAGGAGGCTTTAAGCCAATAAATGAGATAATGTGACCTGCGTTTAAACAGGATCACTCTCCAACAATGTTGAAAGTAGACTGCAGTGGGGCAAAATGGACTCAGGGGAACCAGTTAGGCAAGACCTAATGGTAACTCGAACTAGGGTGGTAGCAGGGGTGGTAATAAAAAGTAGTCAGTATCTGGATAGATTTTGATTTAGTGCCAATGTGGATTGTTGATGGATTAAATGTGGAGAGTGAACCAATGAGAAGAATTAAGGAAAATAACCAGATTTCTTTGAACTAAGCAAACAGATTGACATGTGGAAGGTGATAGAGGAGCAGTTTTGTGTAGAAGATTACAACTCTATTTTGGGAAAGTAAAGTTGTCTAAGCCCATTAGACACTGTCATAGTCCATTTTTTGCTTTAGTCCAGTTTTGCTATAACAAAATATTTAAAGCTGGGAAATGTATAAAGAAAAAAAAAGAAAAGACTTTTCTTTTTTTTAAAGCTCATGATTCTGTGGGCTGAGAAGTATGAGCAGGATGGTACTGGCTTCTGCTGAGGGCTTTTATGCTGTGTCACAACATGGCAGAAGGTTAAAGGGGAAGGGTACATATGCGAAGACAGGACCAAGAGGAGGAAGAAATGCACTTTATAATAACCCGTTTTCCTGGAAACTAATCCATTCTGACAAGAATTAATTCAGACTCAAGAGAGTAAGAACTTGCTTACCACTATAAGAATCACACCAATCTGTTCATAAGGGACCTGCTTCCATTACCCAAGAACCTCCTACCAAGACCCACCTCCCAGCGTGGCCACTCTTGTGATCAAATTTCAACATAAGTTTTGGTGGAGACAAACCAAATCATAGCAGACATCTAAGAGGAGGGAATTTCCTATAATGGGAAACTGGGTCTCTAAGTCATGAGTTTAGTACTACAACAGTCTTGGCTAAAGACATAAATTAAGTACTCATTAATAAGTGGACAGTGTTCATAGTGCCTGAAATGAGGAATGAACCCAGGGAATGAGTGTAGTTGAAAAAGATGGGAGGTTCATTGACTGTGATTCAGTGACTGGAAAAATGAGGAAAACACTGGAAAAGAGGAGGCTAAATGGCCGTAAGATAGGAGGAAAATCAGATCAAAAGACTGTAGTGTCTAGAGAGCCAAGTGAAGAAAGTATTTCAAGACAGAGAGAACTAATAGCCTGATTGTGTTAAACACTGCTGTAGGTCAAGTGAGATGCAACTTGACAACGACCACTGGATTTGTTAATGTAGAATGACATTGCCAGCAGTGAGGTTAAAGAAGTGGGGAAAGAGTTCAGTTTTATGTAAAGGAAGAATGCAGACAGACTATAAACTTTGGTGCAGTTTTCCTCACAAAGAAACGAGAGAAATAGGTTGTTGGAGGAACCTGAATCAAAATGTGTGTGTGTGTGTGTCTGTGTGTGTGTGTGTCTGTATGTGTATGTCTGTAGCTGAGTGTGTGTAGGAGACTATATGTGTATTTTAAGGAAGTAAAAGAGAAGTATGCTTGAATGTTGACTGAATGATACAGCAACAAAAGAAACATTGTCTAGGCCAGAAAGAAGGACTTGTTGATACAGTCCTGCAGTCCTTGAGGGGCAGTCAGGGATTGGATCTAGTGTCCAGGTGAAGAGATCCAGTATGTTCCTCTACCATTCTGGCATCTATTCCAGGATCTCTGTCTAGTACTAGGTGTTGCTCCAACAGTTTTACAAAAGAGAAAAACTGAGACTCAGCTGATTTAAGCAATTTGCAAAGGTAATGCAGCTAGTAAGGTACAGAGTTGAAATGCAAGTAGTGTTCGATTCCAAGTCCTATGCTCTTTCCACTCCTGCACAGCTGGTGAGCCGTTAAAATGGCAACTTTAATGTGGTATTTAATATTATGCGTATGATTGGAGAAAAAGTAAAGAAAATATGCTATGTTAGGCGAATGTACTGGGATTATGGATTATCTGGGAATCAATTTGTGTAGTATTCGTTCTCTCCTTATTATTTATTCTTCCTATCCTTTGGACTGCAAAACACATTTGTCTCTACATGAGAGAGAAGGGGATGATTGAACAGAAGCAAGAAAAAAATGTGCTTCTAGAAAAATCATTTATTATGGGAAGAGATCCATATTATAATTTTCTTTTCTAAAATAGTATTTGCAGATTTTATTAATGAATCTAACATGTTCTCTAACATAAAAGACGCTTTGAAGATGAATTCTACCTTCCTAAGTCTGTAGAATTAAAAGAAATTAAATAAAGCATGATATTCTTAAGACAGGTTTTAATGAGGACAGTGTCAGGACCTTGCCCCCTATGTGAGCACTGAGGTTTTGTTCTGAGACTTCTTTGCTGTTGTACTCTTAAGTCATGTCAACCATATTTGCAGAGTTGGGTCATTGGTCAGATCTTCAGGTGAGAGTATAGGAGCCAATCAGCATAAATTTAGCCCTGTCAAAGGGGCCAACTGTCAAAGGGGTCAAAAGGCAGAACCCATAGTTGAGTACTAGCTCCTTTTCCATATACAAAGATCAGCATTATTGTTATCCTTCTAAAAATATTTTCTAGAATATTGAACAAAACCCAGCACAGCAGTGCTGGAACAGCCTCATCCCTCAGAGATGCATTAGGAATAAGAGGGATATTATTTTATTAGTTAACTTACTCATTCAACATGTTTAGTGGATACTGCCTATGGGCTAGTTAGCTCTCCACTTTGTGTATTAATGCACAAAATTGTCAAAAGACAAAAAAATCTCTGCTTCATGGCATTTACATTCTAGTGGGGACAAATAGTAAGACATAAAGGTAATTGAGAAGTAAACAATATAGTATGTTACAGGTTAATAGGTACTGTAGAAAAAAATCCAACAGTGTTAGGGGGACTGGAAGTATGGAGATTATATTAGTTATAAATCATGTTTTTAATGCTAACACTTCTAAAAAGTACATGAATATTCCAAAGCAGAGTTTTTTCCAATCAGCAGAAATAATTTTCTTATGTCTTATATATAACATTTTCTGCTTTTAGTTTGAAGACAGCAGTACTGCATTCTGATGGCACTGTAGTTGTGTGGGAATTGGATGAACTTTACTGTCACCCTTTGAAATCCCCATTTCTGACAGGTCAAATATTTCAAAATCTCTTGTTAAAAACATTTTGAGCATGTTCCTTTCTTGAGGACATTTTTATCTTTAATAATAACCAATTTAGAGAAAGTAGGACGGAGCAACTAGGATTTTTTGAAAACAACAAAGAAATAGATGCTTCATTGATAATTGCTTGGCACTCTGAAAACTCTTGAGTGTTCGAAAAGCATCAATCATATTTCTAAAATTTGAGAAAGGTCCCAGGCTCACAATGCCATTCTGTAAAACTCTGATAATAAAACTAATGAAATTGGAAACTGGTGATATTTTACAGGACAGTAAAAGGAGAAAAGATTAGATAATTATTATTTTTCCCCAAACTCTATACTTAGAATATACAGGCAAACCTGTATTAAGATAGGCCAAACACTTGTAAAAGGGCAAGTAACTTCATGGTTATAAAAAAATCAAACCAACCAAACACTTACACCTTTGAAAAGAAACTTAACCTTTGGTTAAGTTTCCACTGAGTTTGTAAGTGGATGCTGTCATTTGGCCTTCACAACCTGGTATCACAAGTTTAGATATTACTTACTTCAGCAAAATGCTGCCCTTCAGATAGATGACAGTTTATTAGATTTTTTCAATTGCACTTTTTGTCATAAAATCACCTCAGGGCTAAAGGACAAAATAAATGATATGGGTATATATGAGTTTGATTTGGAGATTAGAGAATGTAAAATATTAATGCTATTTACAACATTCAATAGCTGCTGAATATGAATTTAAATAAAGTCAGCATAAGATTCCTTCATTTTGTGAGAGGATTTAGTATTATAAAATAAAACTTAAATCTGTCAAATTTAGGAAATGGGAATGATTCTGGTATTTAGCTTGGTTCTCAGATTGGTTGAATACTGGGGACATGACTAAGAGAATAAGGAAAAGCAGCATTTGGAAAGAACACTGAATTTTAACCAAAAATTTTCTCCCAATCCTATTGATGTTACTTGTGTTCCCCTTGGGTGAGTTACTAACATTTTATGTCTTCAGTTTTCTATTCAGAAAAATGGGGGCAGCCTCACAGGATGTGTAATAAATGTTCAAAGGGTTTTCAAATTATAAATTTCCACAATAACCCCAGTTATTATTTTGCAATGGTTCCAAGCTAGCTACTATCCAAACGTTTATTTCATAGGGAAGAGGCAGGTTGAAATGGCTCCAACAGTCAAATCACAGCATGGGATGTGGTAATAGTTTGTAGTGAAGAAAGAGTATTCATAAAATGCAATCTGGGGCCTTTGATGCTCCGTGAGATTCTGCATTAGTATCCATTCTCACTTCAGCCAGACTCTAAATCACAGGAGGTACCTGTCTGTGGGAAATCACTTAATCAGCTTAAAATCGTTGTTTGACATGAAAAAGCATTAAATGAAATAAACAGCAAGAAGCTAAAATCTGGCCAAGGGAGATGGTCTCTGCTTGTTTTTGTGTATACTCATGTCTTGCATTGAACAGTACTTTAAAGTTAAGCAGGGTAGATGTTGTCCCAATTATACCAAAAACGAAGCTATCTTATGGAGGTTTTGCCAGCAAAATACTTTAATTCACAAAACGACAGACCAGAATAAGCAGCAGAGCTAGTTAAGAGATATTTGACTTCACGGCATTACCTCACAATCCTCTCATTTCATTTCTTCCTCCATACCCATCTCTCTCTATCTCTCCCTCTACCCTGCGTTTATATATCTAAAATTTAAGTAAAAGAAAATATTCTGGCTAATAAATAAAATGACATTTAAAACACAAGCACACAGCCTGGCGTGGTGGCTCACGCCTGTAAGCCCAGCACTTTGGGAGGCTGAGGTGGGCAGATAACAAGGTCAGGATTTCAAGACCAGCCTGACCAATGTGGCAAAACTGAAAATACAAAAATACGAAAATTAACTGGGCTTGGTGGTGGTTGTCTGTAATCCTAACTACTCAGGTGGCTGAGGCAGGAGAATCGCTTGAACCCAGGAGGCAGAGGTTGCAGTGAGCCGAGATCACACCATTGCACTCCAGCCTGGGTGACAGAGTGAGACTCCGCCTCATAAAAGAAAAGAAAAGAAAAAAAAAAACGTAGCACACAAAACAGACAGACATCTAAAGGGATGTTTTTAAGAGTTCTCTCAGGATCTTCAAGAAAATCAGTGACACACTATGGAAACCACTCCACTTGGAGAGAATTTCACTCACTTAGTGGCATTAAATATACATTAAGGAAAGAGAGCAAGGTAAGCTTTATATTTAGGCCAACTGCCATCTCTATTAATAAATTTCAGAGACCAATTTTGCCATTTTAATGGTTTAGTATATAAAAATCCATTAATTAACTTATAAATAACATTCTAGTATAGAAAATTTCTGTACTGAGTTCTCTACAAACATTTTAAATTCCCTTTAGATCCTTTCCTGTTGATTCTGCCGTTTCCACTGCTGCCAGAACTCTTTCTTAAACCTTTCATCTCTATGTAATTTCCTTTTGTTTTAAAATCTCTATTAACTTCATATAGCCTTCAGAAAAAAATATTAAAGCGTCTAGTTTGGCATTCAATGCCCCTCATAATCTGACCCAAATTTATGTCTCTGACCTTATTTTCATGCACATACCCCAAATCCCACCCACGTGGTTCTATCGTTCATGTTTCACTTTAAATAAATGTTCTATATCCTTTCATAATACTGAGTTATTGCAAATGCTGTCCCTTTGCCCAGAATATCACTACTTCTTTTATGCCTGGTAAATTCTGCTCAGGCTTCCAGAACAAATGTAACTTTTTGATTTTATGTGAACTCTCTTCCGAATTCTCTAGGCAGGCAGTCTTTGCTTCTGGCTTCTGAGAGAGAAAACTATTGCCAAACGATATGTGTTACATTGTGTTGCAGTTTATTCGTTTCCATACCTGACTCATCTGTGGACTACAAGGTCATCTGGTCCCAGGACGGTATAAATCATTATAGATTCCACAGCACATGGTATGGTGCTGACCTCGCAGAAAATCAATGAATTCTTGCCGAAGTAAATCAAGGTTTCAGAAACACTTTTCATTGTACAAATTGCTTGGATTGATTCTTTTTTTGGGTTGGAGTCTCGCACTGTCTCCTGGGCTGCTGCAACCTCCACCTCCCGGTTCAAGCGATTCTTCTGCCTAGCTTCCGAGTAGCTGGGATTACAGGCACCCGCCACCACGCCCAGCTAATTTTTTGTATTCTTAGTAGAGATGGGGTTTCACTATGTTGGCAGGGCTGGTCTCGTACCCCTGATCTCGTGATCCACCCGCCTCGGCCTCCCAAAGTGCTGGGATTACAGGCGTGAGCCACTGTGCCCAGCCTGCTTCGATTGATTCTTATTTTAAAAAATACAAGTATTTTAAAAGAGTCTTGATTTTACATTACAGGTAGGATGCAGTAGAGCATAGCAAACTAATGCTTTCACTATACTTTTACGTGAAAAAGCTGCATAATTACAAAAATCATACTATACCACAGAATTCTTTACCTATTTAAGAAAGAAATTAACATCTAACTTATGCAACCTTTCCCAGATAATAAAAACTGAGGAAATTATCCCCAGATATTTATCTTAACTAAGACTAGCATAACCCAAAACCTGACAATGAAATTATGAAAAGAAAAATTAGAGACCAATATCTCTCATAAACATAGAGGTAAAAATTCCTAACAAAATGTTATTAATTAATTCAAGCAACATTCAAAAAGGAAAATACAACACAACTAGTGGAATGTATTTTACCTGTAAAAGTCTGATTTTACATTTCAAATTCAATGTAATTTACCATAACAGAGAAAAAAGAAAACATATATGATTTTCTCAATATACACAGAGTAAGCTTTTGAATTGACATGTTATTGATGCAATTATTAGCACACTGGTTATAGAAAAGAACTCCCTTAATCTGACAAAGAATATTTGCAAAATACCTACCACAAACATTATACTGAGTGGTAAAATGTTGAAAACTTTCCCCTTAAAATCAGGAGTTTAAAACATATGCCCACTCTCACCATCTTTATTTAACATTGTGCTAGAGATTTTATTAGTACTAGTGCAAAAGGTAAGAAAAAAAATCCCTTAGAATTGTAAACAAAGGCTAAAAAATCTCATTATTAGCAGATTATATACCTAGAAATCCAAAAGGATTTATGGACAAACTATTAAAATCAATAAGTGAATTTTTAATACTCACTGGATACAAGGTCAATCCATAAAATCAATTGTATTTCTATATGCCAGCCATTTAAATAGTAAACAAATTTTAAAATATGCTATTTTCAATAACATAGAACTTTTTTTTTGGTTTTTTGTTGTTGTTGTTGTTTTTTTTTTTTTTTTTTTTTTTTTTTTTTTTTTTTTTTGAGACGGAGTTTCGCTCTTGTTACCCAGGTTGGAGTGCAATGGCACGATCTCGGCTCACCGCAACCTCCGCCTCCTGGGTTCAAGAAATTCTCCTGCCTCAGCCTCCTGAGTAGCTGGGATTACAGGCACGTGCCACCATGCCCAGCTAATGTTTTGTATTTTTAGTAGAGACGGGGTTTCACCATGTTGACCAGGATAGTCTCGATCTCTCGACCTCGTGATCCACCCGCCTCGGCCTCCCAAAGTGCTGGGATTACAGGCTTGAGCCACCGCGCCCGGCCACATAAAACTTTTAAATCAATTCAGGTAAAGTTGTGGAGGACCTGAATTTTGAAACTAAACAATACTATTGAGGAGAAAGTAGTATATTGTTGTTCAATATTGTAAAGATATTTAATCCCAATTAATCTATTGATTCAATGAATAGCAATTAAAATTGCAGCACAAGTTTTTTTCTGGAAACTGAACAGAAGGTTTAAAATTCATATTGAAATGCAAAGGACCAAGAATAGACATATTTTTAAGAACAAAGATGCTGCAATAATGTAAATACTACCAAATCTTAAGACCTACTATGAAGCTCTAGTAGTTCAGTCAATGCAATATTGGTTTAAAGTAGACAATTGACTAATAGAATAGAAGACAGCTCATATTTTTATGAGTATATATATGTATATATATATTTGCATTTCTTTGTTCATCTGATTTATGACAGTGATGATGACACAGTGTAGTTTAAAATACATTTTTTTTTTCTATCAGTGATTCTGGTTCAATTGGATAGTTGTTTGACAAAAAAGTATTCGGATGCCCTCACATCATACAGCAAAATCAATTCCATGCGAATTTCAAATTTAAAGATGAAAGATGAAAATCCGTTACAGCAATATATAGAACATTGTTTGACCTCGATTTGGCTGATTCCTTTAAAAGGACAGATTGCTAGGCCAAAGAGAAAAAGAGTAATTAATAGGACAATGTAAAAATTACAAACTTTTGTCATCAAAAGAGAGAATGTAGAAAGTGAAAATGAAAGTCACAGAGTGTGAGAAATTATTTAAAATAAATATCAGAACCTCACAGAATATCTATAAATCAATGAAAGGTCCAACATTAGGTAAAATGGGAAAAACTTGACTATGAACAAACCTTTCACAAAAGAGATATTCAAATGACCAATAAACATATGAAGAGAGGCTCAATTTTATTATTCATGAAATAAATGCAAATTGAATCCATAATACAGTAACTTCACATATAGACCAAAATGGCTAAAATCAAAATGAGGAAACATGCTTAGTGTTGGCAAGGGTATAGATCAACTGGATAGTTTATATGATGCAGGAATAGGTACAATCACTTTGGAAATGTGTTTGACATTACTTTCTAAAGCTGAACATATGCACGCCCATTGACCCAATAATTTGATATATGTTGATTAAAAATGTGCTGAAATATTCATAACACACTACTAATATTATTGAAGAATTGGAAACTAAAATGCCTATCAACACTAAAGTAAATGAATATTAGTTCAACCATGTACAATTGTTGGTTTTATAAGTCAAGTAGTTCAAATATTGTCAATATCATATTTTTAACCTACATATTGTGATATGTCAACATAATATCATACAGCAATAAGAATAAAGATTCACTGACATATGCAATAGCATAGATTAAACTCATAAACATGAGGACAAGCCAAAAAAAAAAAAAGCCAGGTATAACATAGAATATATTGAATAACCCCATTCAAATAAAGCCAAAAAAAAAGTTAAAATAAGCTCTACCATTAGAAATACATATAGTCATTATGTTGTCCTTGCCAGGGTAGAGTAGTGAAAGGAGCTGTAAATGAGGCTTATTGGGTTATGGCATCTCTTCATTCTTTATTTGGATGTTCTGATTTTAGCAATTTGTGTAAATTAATTGAGTGGTGTAATCATGATTGCTCACTCTTCTGTATGAATATTTTACTTCAATAAAAAGTAAAAATGTTAAGTCAAGAAGCAGATACAGGAAAATATAAGAGTTATTATTTTGTTTTCTTTTTATAGAGATCACTGAAATGGGGTTTTGCAGTGAGAAAGTGAGACTAGACTCAATTCCCTGGGTAATGCATTTTATTTTTTTAAGAGACAGAGTCTTACTATGTTATCAAGGCTGGTCTTGAACTCCTGGCCTCAAGCAATCCTTCTGCCTCTGCCTCCCAAAGTCCTGGGATTACAGGTGTGAGCCACCACAAGCAGCCCCCAAATTACTATTAATGTATTGTTCTGTATAAAATGACATTAGAAAATTATGTCTTAATCACTAATAAAATCTACAAATTTTATGTCCTTTTTGGTTTTTTGGTTTTTTTTTTTTAGACAGAATCTTGCTCTGTCACTCAGGCTGCAGTGCAGAGGCATGATCTCGGCTCACTGTAACCTCTGTCTTCGAGGTTCAAGCAATTCTCTGCCTTAGCCTCCCAATAAAAGTTATGTCTTAGTCACTGAATAGAATCTATACTATGATTCTATTAGAATAGAATCTATACTACTGAAAGCATTCAATGATAGTTGGGGCCTTTTCAAAACATTTTTTATGTTTCCATTTCCATTTAGCTGAACATACCTTTCGAGGTCTATCATTAAAACCTGTGAGTTGTTATGCCCTAGAGAACCAGGCACAGTATTATTTACAATAGCCAAGATATAAAAACAACCCAAGTGTCTAGCAGTGAATGAATGGATAAAGATAACGTGGTGTACAAACATAGAACAGCATATTATGCAGCTATAAAAATTAAAGAAACATTGTCATTTGTAACAACATGGATGAACCTGGAAGACATTATGCTAAGTAAGTCAGATACAGAAAGACAAATACTGCACGACCTTGTTTATCTGTGGAATCTAAAAAAGTCAAACTCATATAAGCAGAGAGTAGAATGGTGGTTGCCAGCAGCTGGGGCTCTGGGTAAATGGGGAGATATTGGTCAAAGTGTCAAATTTTCAGTTATAATTTGAATACATTCTGGAGCTATAATGTACAACATGGTGGCTATAGTAATAATTCTGTATTGTGTACTTGAAATTTTCTGAGAGTAGAACTTAAATGTCCTCACCACGCTCACACACATGCATTCACACATGCAAACATGCACAAAATAGTAACTGTGAGGTCATAGTGAATATGTTAATTAACTTGACTGTGGTAATCATTTCACAAGGGATATATATATCAAATCATAATGTCTTCATCTTTATACAATTTTTGTCAATAAAGATGAAATCAATCATTGACTTTGTACATGTTAAATAGATATAGAATTTTATGTTAAATGCATTGAAATGAAACTAATCAAGTCATGTCACTTGTAACAAGAGTTTTCTCCTTCCCTTTGGTGATGACACAACATCACAGCCTGCACTGAAGTCTATTAGCTTGAAAGTTGTTAGTATGGGGTTTAGGACTATCTCTTCTCAGAGGACTATGCAGTAACACAAATAAAGAGTATGTTCTCATCGGAGCAAAATAGTAGTTTTATGCCAGTGATGCAAAAATTAACTGCTTTAGTATAGGTAAATATATGTTTTTTAAAAGAAATTGGAAAAGTACTCACTCATGAAAAATAAGTTCTCTATGATATGAGCTGTTTTATGTCATCTGATGGGAATACAATAATGAGCATATTTTTAAGACAAGCTTTATACAACATTGATTGCCACAGAAGGCCCGTCTTGTAAAAAATATAATGCCCATATACTAACTTCCTTATTGTAACATAAGCAACAATAATATCTAGACACAAAGTTGAAAAGGAGCTTCGGGAATCTTAGTGTCTGGCGGCTTATGCATCTATTATAATTACTGAGATGTTACCAAAAATATGATTGTGTTGAAGGGAGGGAAGTAGGAGACATTAATGGGCTGGCCATTACTAAAACAAAGAACAGCACTGTTTCTTTGTATCTGGATCACCGTTCTTTGGGTCATAAGGGAATATTCAGTTCTTATTCATCTTTTGCCAGGAGCAAGAGACATGGTGGTGCTGCTGAAACAGGCGTTGATATCTGATACTTGATATATCTGGAGCACATCATTTTTATCTTTAGTTCAGAGTCATAGAAAACATTTTGAATTTCAAACCATTTGATTCAACTTGATGGAATCTCTTTTAGAATACAAAAAGGAATGGTAGGGCTAAGTAATGTTTTCCGACTTCTCTCCTGTAATTTTGGACAGTACAAGAATGGAGCCATGGAGCTATGGAGGGCACAGCCAGCCTCCTTGTCCCTGCAAAGTGTCAGACAGGATCTCGTATACCAAAGGATCCCATAGGGACTTTTGGATTCATCTTTATGAAGCTTTGGCAGGCTATCTTTTGTTCTCAGAGAAAAAGGGTCAACTAAATGGACTGGAAAAAATGGCCCCATATTAAAGGGACCCAGGAGTGCTCCAAGATTACTTAGGTAGGCATCTGTGGAGATGAAAGAATGAGAATTCTGTGGAGTCCTGTCCTACTGTACTGTACAGTTTTGAATTGCCTGCTGGAGTGTGCTGGGCAAGGCTGAGTATCCTCTGTGCCCCTGGTAAGGCTGTGTACTCTAAAGGTCAGAAGAAAGATTAATAAGAGTAGACATGAGCAGCGTTTCCAAATTACCTCTTTACCCATGTATCATTTATACATTATTCATCAGTTCTTCTACTGTGCACTGAGAACTGAGATCAGCTCTGGGGACACAAAGACAAGTATGATGTGGACCCTGTTCTGAAGGAGCATCCAGTCCAGCAGAGGATGACAGGCAGGAAAACAGATAAGGGCCATGAAGTGTCATGAGGAGCCTGAGAAAATCAGGGTTGAGTTGGAGAGATAGGAGCCATGTCGAACTGGAACATGAATCTTTAAGCTTTTTGTCCCATGGACCCATTTGAAAGTTGGTGAGATTTAATTCCTATTGCTTCTAAATTCAAGCAAATGCTCATCAAAAATATTTATTAAATATATAATTAAAAGTGACGGTGTTTGTACTGTAAGTTGAATTACAGAGCCATATTACTGCCCTAATTCTTGAGCATATAAAAGGAAATTTATATATATATATATATATATATATATATATATATATATATATATATGTCTTCGAGTAAGGAAAGTAATAAATATATATATATATTTCTAGGTTTCTCTGAAAATGCCATGGTAAAGGGGAAAGAATATGGGCCACTGGTCCTACCCTTGGCTTTGAAACTGACTAGCTGTGTGATCTTGGCCAAGTCACTTAACTTTGGCCTCAGTTTCCCTGTATGTAAAATTTAAAAAGCCCTCATTCTAGATTATAATGGTTATACAAAAATTCAAAGTAAAGCCTAAAAGTAGACAAACAAATCAAAAGTGTAAATTCTTACTAATACATTTCTGTATATAGACTTTAAAGAGCAATTAGATGAAATTGGACCACACTGAACCTCAAATCACATTGGAAGCCAAACGGCTGATAGCCCAAATCCCCTCATAAGGTAACTCTCAGAAAGTCTATCTGCTCAAGTTCCCTAGTTTCCGGGTGGAAGTTGGGGTCTCTAGATATTTATAATCTGATGAATCATTTGATATTTTTTTTCTGTTTTCTCATGAGTACTCAAGAAAACGTATTTTCAGGATTGTAAAGAATTTAAATTCTGACTGGTATCCCTGGAATATGTAATAAATGGTCCTTATGAATATTGGTAGAAAACTTGAAAGTGTACAAGGTAAAATTCTGTATTTGATAAATTAAATTCTCTTCTCACCTATAGCTGCTCAGGACTTCTAAACCTGACTTAAAATCAACTCCCTTCTTCTAGTTTCCTTCCCTGTCCTATCCATTTATAATGCACTACTGGATTAATCTTTCAAAGTATCTCTGCTCAATAGAACTTTCTGTGATGATGGAAATGATTGACATCTCTCCTGCCCAAGATACAAGCTACGTGCTACTGAACACTCTTGAGCCTTTGAAATATGGCTAATGCAACTGAGGAGCTAAATTTTTCATTTTATTTAATTTTAGTTAATTTAAAATTAAATTTGAATAACTACATGTGCTGGTGGCTTCTGCAGTGAACATTACAGTTCGGAAGCACAGCCTCGACTGTGTCTTTCCTGTACTCCAAACTTTCTATAGCTTTGCTCTGTGTAAAATGTGCCATTCGAGTCTCTTAAGCTGGCATTCAAGAAATTCTGTAAGCTGTTCTCAAACTTTGCTTTTTATACAATCAATATTTCATCCAAAGTAAGTATTTTCCCTTCTCAAACCTATCTTTTATATTCTAGTAATTATATTTTCCTTAGGGAGTTTGTTTTGTTTTTGATGAGAATGACATCTTATTCATCTAATTAAATCTGATATTGATATCACTCAATTCAATTTTTCCCACCTGTATAAAATTGTTTCTCATTCATTTCAGTATTTCTCACACTCATAAAAGTGCGTAACTCTTTTTTATAGCATTTAGTACTTTTACTGTATATTTTAACTATTTATGTACATATGTTAAACCCACTATTTAATTATAATCTGCCTTAAAATGTTGGCCATGTCAAATTTAACCTTGTATCCATCCTGGCTGCTTTCACATAGAAGGAATAGAAATTAATTATTAAGCACAAGCCAATAGAATAGGATTTAAATCCCAGTGACCTGACTTACTACCAGTGTAATTGATTTCCACAATACCAAACACACAGCAGGTGCTCAGTGAATGCTAACTATTAAGTACCAAAGACCTACATTTATGATTGTCACAGCAGACTGTCATAACTACTTTTGACGCACAAGTGAAAAGGTCACGTTCTTTTATTGAAAGAAAAACAAGATCAGCAGATATGTCTCCCAAGGCTGAATGCTGTAGAAAGAAGCTTATTTGCTCTCACAGGAGGAGTTCTTGGTCTACATTCATCTCTCTCACCAGCACTGAAAAGTAGAGTTTAGGTCAGAATGTCAAGTAGACTTGAAGCTTAGCCCCAGGGCAGGAACAAGAGCAAGTCATCAGGAAGCTATTCCTTGGCAAAGGCAGCCCTGTGTCCCAGAAAAACATGTGGTTTCCCGCCTTCCTGCCATCTACCTTGTTCCCATGCCAAAACTCACTGTTTGCAGCACTGGAGTTGAACGGCCTGTTTTCTTTGGGCCCTAGCTTGAATGGAATTATAAGGATACATAGGTAAAAATGAAGAGCACAGACTTAAAGGAAAACTGCATTTGATAGAATTCTTTGTTCTTTACTTTTGAACACTAATCTTTGTGTTGATTATTTAGTCTGACTTTTTCACAATGCCTGAAATCATAGGCTTTCAAAAGTATAGGGAATTTTAAAGATTTTGCTCAGAAGTCAAATTCTCCTAAATTGTTGATGATTGTGTTTAAATTATCGAGTTCTTGATTCAAAGATATTTCTAAGGAAAAGTCATTATTTCCATGTGCAAAAGTCACTTCAACTAACTTCGAAATTACTTTTAGCTAGTGATAGCGGCTGATCTGCTTTACTGAACTTATAGGTTATAACTAATCTAAGTTTGAATCCCAGTTTTCTATTTGCTTACTATGTAAATTATTTTCTTATCTGTTAAGAGTCAGTTCCTTCAGTGTTTGAATCTGTGCTGGGCCACTTTAAAACTTTACATCTCCCACAAGTTACTTAATTTCTCTAAACCTGAGTTTTCTCATTTATGAATAAGCTACTTGATGATAATAATAATTCTCACCTCACAAAAATATGTTTAGGTTTGAACAAGAATAAGAGAAAATGAATAAAGCATTTGCCAGTGCATAGCACATAGGAGACACTCAAACATACTTAACTGCCTTACATCTTTCATTTGCACTAAAACAAATGTTGTCTAATGTTTAACAACAGTGCCTTCTCTGACTGGGTTCTTTATAACCCCTCTATGTTGACTGTACTATTTTTTAAACCTTTTATTTGTAAGTGACTTTGCTTTGCTGAAAAGGTAAAATGAGTACAAAGAACTACCATATATAATTTACCAAGGTTCACCAATGGATTGTTGATATATTGTTCCAGTTGCTTTATTATTTGTGCTCTCTTGCCATTATACACATTGACCTGAATATATGCCTGTGTATTGTTTTTTAACCACTTGAAAGAAAGGAAGTTATGCTCTTTATCCCTAAATACTTTAGTGTACATTTCCTAAGAAAAGGACATTCTTGTACATAATCATGATACAGTTATTAACCTCAGAAACACTGACAGTGATAAAAATACATTTGTTTAATCCATATGCCATACTCCAAATTTGTCAGTTGACTCAGTTAAATTCTTCATAGCACTTTTTTTTTTCTTTCAGTACAGGATCTAACCCAAAATCAAGTACCACATTCATCGCCCTGCCTCTCTAGTTTCCTTTAATTTTGAACTGTTCTTGGGCCTTGCTTTGTCCTTCATGACATTAAAACAGGTGGAAAGCCTGTTCACAATTATCCAAGCCTGGAATTGACCTGTGTGGAAGATAGCCTTTAGAATGGCTCCCAGTGATTCCCACCTGTGAATGTTTATGCCTCTGTGTAATCCCTTGCTCCTTGAGTGTGACCTGGCCTTAGTGATGCTTCTGACAAACAGAATATGGCTAAAATTAGGTGATGTCACTTCCAAGATTACACTACAAAAAGCCACTGATCTTTCTATCTCTCTCAAAGTACCTATTCTGAAGAAGAAGTAATCTAGGAACTGCCTTATGGAAAGGTTCACGTGGGAAGGAACTGAGGTTCAGAAGTGACAGACAGGCAGGATCTGAGTCCAGTTTCAGAGCTATGTAGTGAGCTTGGAAGCAGATCTTCCAGCTGAGCCCGGGAATGACAGTAGCAAGCCCTAGCTGACAACTTCATTGTAGTTTTTTGAGGAACCCTGAGCTAGGACCACCCAACTATGCTGTTCCTGAATTATTAAATCACAGAAGCCATGAAACAACAATGTTATTGTTGTAAGCCTCTCAGGTTTGGGGTAGTTTATTATGCAATAGTAGATAACTAATATAAACTTCATTTTACATATAAAAACATTTTTACAAAATTTTAATATACACCAGAATTTATAGGAATTCAATCACCTTATCAATCAAAAAGAAGATTGTATTTTGTTTTCTTCAGGGGTTATTTAACATTCGGGAGAATTTTACTATCCACAAAGTGACCTGTAGATTGGAGTAGATAACACGTGGTTACCTTGGTATATTCATGTGGTTCTATATAAAGTGCACACACCTGACTAATTGAAGGAAGGAGTGTTGGGTCAGCAAGATGATGGAGTAGGAAGCCCTGGTTCTTCTTTTCCCCCACAAACTCACCAGTACAGTAAAAATTGATGGACAAATTCTCTTCTTGAGAAATCCAGAAGCTAAGGGGAAATTTCCTGCAACTGCAAAACCACACTCAAGGAAGGTGGTAGGGAAACTGGGGACACGCCCTCGCTGGAGACCCTGCCCCTGCGCAGCGCCATAGGATCAGACACATGACTAAAAAGGCATTTGATCATCCAGTGTTGTTGTGCCCTAAAATTTTCACATGGAAGTAATAGTTACTTTATCATGTTTTTCTTCTTATGCCATTTTATATTATTTTTAAGGCATTATCACGATTTCTTTTAGATTTTGTCCACAGATTAACTGTATTTTACTATATGTTATTAATATTTGTCTAAAAAGAGAACTGGCTAGGTGTGATGGCTCACGCCTGTAATCCCGGCACTTTGGGAGACCGAGGCAAGTGAATCACCTGAGGTCAGGAGTTTGAAACCAGCCTGACCAACATGGTGCAACCTCATCTCTACTGAAATACAAAATTAGCCAGGCATGGTGGCAGGCACCTGTAATCCCAGCTACTTGGCGGGCTGAAGCAGGAGAGCAGGAGAGCAGGAAAATCACTTAAATCCAGGAGGTGGAGGTTGCAGTGAGCCTAGATGGTGCCATTGCACTGCAACCTGGGTGACAGAGAGAGACTCCATCTCAAAAAAGAAAAAAAAAGTATACACCAGAGGGGGAAATAAATTTTATCATATTTTTCTATTGCTATTAATTCTCAATGAAGACATATGGCTCTCTTTTTTGAAAGTTGGATCATTTAGGAAGACCGAGGTGGATGGATCACAAGGTCAGGAGTTTGAGACCAGCCTGAGCAACATAGGGAAACCCTGTCTCTACTATAAATACAAAAAATTAGCCGAGCGTGGTGCTGGGCACCTGTAATCCCAGCTACTTGGGAGGCGGAGGCAGGAGAATCTCTTGATCCCGGGAGGTGGAGGTTGCAGTGAGCGAGATGGCACCACTGCACTACAGCCTGGTGACAGAGCGAGACTCCATCTCAAATTAAAAAAAATAAATAAAACTGGATCATTTTGCCATAAAGTTTACAGATTCTGTATGAAGGCTTAGCCTCTTGTTCCACCCAGAAGCCATTGGGAGTTAATTCTGAAGTCAGTATAAAGGATGGATGTTGGTGGTTGTCCCAGATATTTCCAGGGATAGCAATGTGGAGGAAAGCCTCATGACAAAGATGTTATAATAGAAATATTCTATTCTTGAAGCAAGAACCAAATATTGAGAGGGTGGGGCTGAGTATTTTGGTTTCAGAAAATAGGAATTAAGGCAGAAATTAAGTTGAAGAGGTTGGAGATACTTATTCGAATGAAAATAAGGTATTGATAGGACAGAGAAAGAAATGTTGGAGTGTTTGACCTCCCTAGGCAGTGATTTTTAGAAGACATGAGTAGAAATTTAATTGGGTACAATGGGTCAGAGGGCACTTGAAAGCTAGAAGTCCTTCAACATCTCCTCTGTCATTGCTTTGATGTTAAATATTCTTTAAAAGAAAAGGGCATTATCTCCACTTTGTGTAAACCAGTTTCTCTAACTTCTAGAGCTTAATGTAATGAGAAAACACCTATGATGACACTCTACCTCTTAGGGGCTTTAATATTGTGGTGAGTCACCAGGTTGATGGATGAGGGCAAGAAAACATGTGACCTTGCTACTCACCCCACATCCCTGCAAATATCCAGTTGGCCTCCTCAGTAGGCCAATTCTCATTATGACGAAGTTTGAGATTTAGCCTTGTGTCTTGGAAATACCAGAGGCCCAAATATCAGAATATTTTCTGAAAATTTCCAAAGTTTTGTATTAGTTCACCTGATCTTATTATCAGAATCATACTAGGACTTCTGCTTGTATCATTGCAAGTGATCCATTTTCAGTTCCAGTATCAGAAAACAGCACATTTTTAAATAGATCTATTGTTTTCTAGCAAATATTTGAAAGGGAACCTAGAAAATGATAGATCTATTTAAAAATCTGATAATATAGGTAAGACTAAGTTAGGCTTTTCATATGAAAGGCATATGAAACTTAAGCTTTGCATATGAAAAGCCTAAGTTAGCATTACCTATATTATCAGTTCATGTAATTCATTTACTTATGTGCTACTAACTTTTTAAATGATTATCCCATTTTCAATTAGAATTTCTACCAAATCAAAACTCATGATTGTAAAATCTCCATTCCTTTTAGAAGGTATTTGCCAGTGGTACAAAAGATTTTTTCAGATACCAGGATTCAATTATTTCTCCACATCTAGTCAATTTGCTACTTCTGCCAACATACTAAGAAAACTCTATAGCTACATCTTCAGCTGCCTGGAACAACAGAAAAAATTTTTTCTGGAACAACAGAGAAAATGTTTTCTGTTTTTTTTTTTTTTTTTTTTTTTTTTTTTTTTTTTAAAACTTATTTTTGATGAAACCATGTGGCTCTCTCTTTAAAAAACTGAATGCTAAAAACTTTAAAAAATATTTTCTACTTCTCCATGTCTCACCGTTTGATCTGTTTATCCAGCACACTATCTCTATACTTAACCCTTCAGAAAAATACTTGAAGCACCTCCGTCTGGAAAGTAAAGGGATACAGCAGTGTTTCCTAAACTTCATAGATTCAGGGCCCCTGTACCCTCTTAGAAAATCATGAGTATCTCAAAGAGATTTTGTTTAGATGTGTTGTAATTATTAATACTTATCATATTAGAAACAGAAAAAAATTTAAAATATTTAATAATTCATTTAAAAATATTAAACCCATTAAATATTAACATAGATAGCATGAAATAAATAGTTATTTTTTGAAAAATAACTATTTTTGAATAATAAAAGTAATGAATGTTAGTGATCAGAATTGCATTTTACTTTTTAATTCTTTAATGTGTGGCTTAATAAAGAATAATTAGATTTTCATATTTGGGCTGCAATTAACCCATTATGACATGCTCTTTTGGCTGAAGTATAAAAAGGAAATCTGGCTCATGTAGACATGGAATTGGAAAAAGAAGTACATTAATGGTCTTTTCAGATAATTCCTCATTTAAACTCAATAAGTGGTAGTTTCTTAAAAGTTAATTGCAATGTAGATTTGAAGCCATATCTTTTAATAATATTTTAATACTCTATCAATACACTTTTCATACTCTGTTACTTTAAATTCCATCAGTTTCTTTTGTACTTTAAATGGATCTTTTACCCATGCATGACTTTCTGTAATATCATTCATTGGTTATTTGAAAAATACTGGTTTACTGGGTTATGCGTATCTTCTAAGTGTCAACACATTTCATAAATATAAAAAACCAACAACTGTTAGTATACTTACTATTCTCATTAGAAAAGTCTAATGCTGGGAAGCTGCTGAGCACGTGGCGGCAAGAACCAAGTTTCTAAAATGTTAATTTTTTTCTTGAAAGTCTTAGTTACATATCGCTGGCAACAAATATTGTTAGTTGTTTTCCTTGAAGTGACAGTCTCACTTCATTGATTTTTGAGAAAAAGTCTGCCAAATTCCCACTTCTTTTTTTAAAACAGCTTTATTGAGATATAATTCATGTACCACAGAATTCACCTATTTGAATTTTACAATTCATTGGCTTTTGGTAGAGTCACAAAATTTTGCAATTACCACTACAATTTTAGGATATTTTGTCACTTTAAAAAGAAACTTTCATATTCATTAGCAATCACTCCCCGTTTTTGCCCAACTCCCGAATCCTAGGAAATGACTACTTGCTGTCTCTATGGATCTGATGAATCTGAACATTTTGTATAAATGGAATAATCCAGTGCATGCTCTTTCGTGTTTGGCATCTTTCATTCAGCGTTTTCAAATCTCATCCATGTCGTAGCATGCATTAGTACTTCATTCTTTTGTATGGCCAAATAATATTTTATTATACTATGAGATGGACTATTATACGGATTGTATATATGGTATATGGATATGACATATTATATTATATATGGATATATCATATTCATCAGTGGATGGGCATTTGGATATATGGCTATATCATATTTATTCTATTTTATGGATATACCATATTTATGTTATTGGATATAGATTATATGGATATATCATAATCATTATATGGATATTCTATATTTTATTATTCATCAGTTGTTAGACATTTGGTTGTTTCCACTTTGGGATATTATAAATAATGCTGCTATGAACAGTACAACTTTCTATGTGGACAGACACAGTTTCGGTTTTCTTAGGTATACAACTAGGAATGAAATGCTGAATCATATTAATTCTATGTTTAACATTTTGAGGAACTGCCAAACTGTTTTCTACACTGTCTGCCATTTTACGTTCCATTCCCACAAACAATATATGAGGAATTAATTTTCTGCATCCTTGTCAACAGTTATTATTGTCTGTTTTTATTATTATTATTATTATTAAACCATCCTAGTGGGTGTAGTGGGTGTGAAGTGGAATCCTACAGCTTTTTCTAATTGGCTAACAAAGTTCAGCATCTTTTCATGTGTTATTGGCCATTTGTATATCTTCTTTCAAGATATTTCTTATTGAAAAATTTGCCCATTTTTAATTGGGGTATTTTTATTGTTTAGTTTTAAGAGTTATTTATATATCTGAAAAATATACTCTTAACAGATTATGATTTGCTAGTATTTTCTCTCATTCGGTAAGTTATATGTTTACTTTGCTGATGGTATTCTTTGAAACACAAATGTTTTTAATATTAATGAAGCTTAATTTATCTAAATCTTTCTTTTGCCAGTTGTGCTTTTGGTGATCTAATAAAGTATTTCCTATTCCAAGGTCACAAAGATTTATTGCTATGTTTGATTCTAAGTGTATTACAGTTTTAGCTTTCACACGTAGGTATATAAGCCATTTCATGTTACTTTTTATAAATGATGTGAAGTAGAGTTCCAAATTCCTTTTTTTACAACTGGATATTCTAGTTTTTCTAGTATCATATGTTGAAAACATTCTTCTTTCTCTATAGAATTTTTTCAGCTTCCTTGTTGATAGTCAAATGGCCATGAATGTTTAGCTCTAGCTTCTCTGTTCTACCTCCTTGATCTGCAATGTTTATGCTTATATCACACAGCCTTGGTTACTTCTACTTTGTAGGTTAGTTTTGAAATCCAGAAGTGTGAGTCCTTTGTTCTTTTTCAAAATTATGCTTTTTCAAAATTATCTTGGTTCTTCAAATATCCACTTTTGAATAACCATAATTGGTTTGTTGGTTATTCCTTCAAGTAAAACTTACGTTCTATGACAGGAGTGGCTAATTTAGCTCTCAATTACATAAGCTTTTTTTTTTTCCTTGAGATAACCATTGTATTTCATACTATGCAGCAGAAGTGCTTTATACTTACTTATTTTATTACGTGAAATATTGAAGTATGTGTACTGAAAGTTCAATAATTGATAAACTCAATTATGCTGCTTTATTAGAACATATTTAAGAGAAACTTTTTTTTTTAATATGTGACAGTGAAGAACACAATGAGTACTAGTATGTTTTGGTGCCACTGCCTTGATTTCTGTTAATAATGGCACCAGCAGTGTTGCCCACCATCTGTTTTGCGTGATCATTTTAAATGTCAACACAGTGAAAAAGTAAAATGTTTTCAGCATATATAGTAAATCAAATGTGATTTAAAAAATTCTGTGATGAGTAAGCTTCTAAAATGATATTTTACTAGCCTCATAACATCAGAAAAATAACAATATTTAAAAACATTTTATTACATATACTTAAACTTGTGACATGATGTTTCGATATACTAACGTTGATACACATGCACAGTGAAGTAATTACTACAGTCAAGCAAATTGACATTAACATACTCACCATCAAAGTTTAACTCATGTTTTGTTACATATATTTTTAAAACCACCTCCACTAAAAATAATTGTCCAACTAATCTTGTCATGGTTATAAATATTTAACCCTGATAGAAAACATAGTTGTTATTATTCGTGCTATTATAACTTGGATAAGGATACTTTTTAAGTCTTTAAAAATATTTCTTTGAATTGTAATAGTCTATGGTTGTATCATAAAATATTTTCCACATGCAACCTCATGTGTGGTTCCAGAATTTGAAATAGCATAAAACATTTTAGACAAAGTATCCTTTCAGTGAAATTTATAATTTTTCATCTAGTAATTACCAAATGCCAGAATTAATTTTTCTCAGATAATTATTCCTTTAGCATAGTTGACAATCCCGGGCATTTAATTCATTCATTAAAATGCAATAATAATTTCTCCAGTGGTTTTCACTACCACTAATGACATGCATTATTATGCATCACTAATTTTCATGAAGAACAATAAGATACTATTTTATTAGTATTTACATATTCAGAACTATACTTTGTTTCATGCTTATGAGAAAATGACAAACCAGCCTAGATCAAATTAACTTCAGGGTTTTTTTTTTTCTTACAAAATAAATAACTTGCTATATCAGTATTTGATGTTAGAGTCATTACTATTTTTATTATTGTGTAATTTTCATTAGAATGAATATATAGCTCAGAAGTACAGTAGTTAAATTAGTAAAGTGAATATATCTGATGATAAATATGAGTAAATTTGGAACTAAAAATTTAAAGTATTTTAAATTTAAAATTTAAGGAAATTGTTCAGATTAAATGCTTTAATGTTTTTTCTTTGATATTTTACATTTGTTATCACTGTTACTTTCCAAATTACTGCTCATTAATTTAAAAACAAGTCAATTAACTTACTGAACTACCTACTTTAATTTCTTTCCTGTGTAAAATATTTTATGGTGCTGATGTTTCAGTGTTTACATTAGTACTCACTAAAATAACAAGTACTTTTGATGAAGTTAAATTTCAAAAAACAAAAGGATCAAGCGTCTCTCATTTTCATCTCAAAAAGTTATTGTCAGTTTCATAAGCTAGAAATTGAGAATAATACAGTACCTCAGAGTTTAAAGCTGACTTGACAGCTTTTTTTTTTTTTAATCGAAGTGTTCGCATATGCTCATTAACTTATTCAGTCGGAAAATCACTAGTTGGCGTGCAAATGTTTTATCAGATAAGGTGGACTTTATTTAAAATGATATGATTTCTCTTTAAGATTACAGGTTCTCATTGCAAAGACATGCTATTTTAGCCCTATTTGCAGGAAGCAACAGTGACATGCAGGAACTGATTAGTTTAAATCACAGATGTGTTTGCCTTAGGGAAGTAGCAGTAGTCTAGTTTTCCCCATAAAGGTGATAGCCAGAATTCAAATTCTATTTAATCCAAACCCACAACTCTTCCAATTCTAGTAGTTCAGTGATTAAATAGGAATATGGTAAAGAGGAAAGGGAGATTATGCCTATAAACATTTAATGTCTGCATGTTTTTTCTTAGGCTAAAATATTAATCCTATGTATTGCTGAGGAGTGGCTCTCACTTAGGTGACATCAGTAAGCAATGCATTTGTATGGGACTTGAAAATTTCATTTGCATCAGTCATCAACACATGGTTGCATAATGAGGGTGGGTATTTTTCAGGAAGAGAACACACATTTAATTTGACATTTTCTTGTTGAACTTGAGGCAGCCAGATTCCCTGGTTTTATTCCATTTTTCATCCCACCAAACTTTCCCTCCTACTCATCAAATAATCATGGCATTCTTCACCATAAAACATAGGCAGATGGGTTCTTGTGTCATTATTTGTAATCCAATTGAAAAGATCTGTTTTTGCTTCTGGCCCCAATTCCATCGTTCTCTAAAATCAACATTCAGTTCTTTAGATTTACAAACTTTCTTAGTGATGAAATGAAACTTAACAACAGCATTTTTTTGTCAACTTTCTCATGTACTTTCTAGTTCTGCATAATTTGTGAGCAAAAGTAATTCAGATAAAATGTTGGAACTCTTTTGCTTAATTCAGTAGCAGTAGCACAGTTTTAAAATGTAAAGTACCAAGTAAGTGTTACACAATAAGAGCAATTTTATTGGAGTCATCTACTCTTTCCCATAAATGTAAATGCTTCGTTATTTAAGCATGCATTTAAAGATCATTTACTTGCTTTCTATTTATGCATTGCCATTTACTCTGAATTACCTCATAGCTGGATTATTTATCATTTTATTTTAAAAATTGCTTGAAGTATCTAAAAAGTACTTTTTAAAGAGGTCATTCTGTAAAAGTGGCTATTAGGTTACATCCCCCCCCCCACCCAGTTGCTATGTTCCAAATTATTTGTTGATCAAGAGAAGGAAATACAATATTATGTCTTTAAACTGCTCAATCAATATTCAAGTACCCAAGTCCTTTTATTTCTTTTAACATATAAAAACTATGTAAATCTAATGAGTAAAAAATAAACAGAGAGCAAGCCCCACTGGACATATGACCTATGACAAAAATAAAAATCAGTTTAATGCAAAGCAGCATTTTCTCATTCAAAGTATTAATACAAACCCTCATTATTTATCCTGGGCAGCAGAAGGCTATCTTCAAAGTTGATAGCAGTGGATTAGACTTAGTTAAATCTTTGCATAACTATGTATCTAGATTTTTAGCTTTACTGTGATGAAATTTATATTCTATCTTTGGCAGACATTCTATCCTGATTTTATTATAAATTATAGTTGTATCTCAGTGGGGAAGAGAAAAGGGAAGGTGAAAATTATATAAGGAAATCAGTTTTTTAGCTCATTAGCTTGTCTTTATATCTTGCCCTCGGCCTACCATCTTCTTTCTTTTTATCTTTCCAATCCATCCATAAAAATAACTTGAAAAAAGAAGTGTCTCATAAGAAATACGGATTTTCCAGAGACAAGCAACAAAATCATTGAAATTTACCAGTGTGTGATTTTCACCAGAGGGCAAATATCCCATAATGTTTGAGTCAGATAAACCAAATGCTGGTTATTATATTCTAAGTTGCCTACTGCATAGGCAGCACAGTGTATGGGAAAAGTTAATTCTAAAAAGGCCAAAAAAAAATGCTTCAGAGATTTGACATTCTAAGAACAACTTGACACAAGTTATTTTTGATAGCTAAATAATAAAAATGAGGTAGAAGCGACATAAAGATTTTTACTCAACTGATAGATTTTTCTTTAAACGGATTATTATCTAGCATCATGTAGTAAAAGATTCCTTTTACTCGGGATTAGGAAACTGCTGATTTTGACTCTGACTTGACTGGATGTGACCTTGGTTATGTCACCGAACATCTCTGGGCCTCAAATGTATTATCTAAAGAAAACAAAACTGTTTGAATAATCCTTAACTCATAGTGATTAATCTGTATTAACTATGAGAAAAAGTGTCTTTTTAAGGACAGGTGTTTTCACGTTAAAATGTTTAATGACTTCTTTTCTGTCATCTCTCTTTAATTTTTGTCTGGTGCTTACGATTCTCATATGTATAATGTAAACACGATACATGTTTGTTTATTTTTAATGAAATAAATGATTTTTTTCCTACATAGTTAAGCACTTCTCAGGATATCATTTCTCACAGCACTCTCTAAAGTATTATAATTGTGCTCATTTTTCAGGTAAAGTCTTGGAGACAGATTTGGTAGCTAACTCAGGATCATGTAGACAGTAAATGGGAAACAGATTCAAGTTCAGACAGTCCGACTCTGCACTCTAATGTTACAGCATTGCTGACTTCACTGTACTCTCACTATCTTTCTAAAACAGAGGTCTATGTGTTCACTTCTGATCACAAGTCTTTACATCTTATTTCCCACCCTGAATGCCTTTCTCACATCTCTCTTCTCTAGACTTCAAATGACACAGTGCTCTGATCAGGGCTAACTGATCAGAGTTCGCAACTCAAAGGAATTCTATGGCTTATCATTGTACAAATGGCAGTGGCTCCAACTACGTTTCCAAGTCCTGACTGCTCATCAGAGCACCTGTGCTATGCCATAAACTCCTCAGTTTACATTTTATTTTTCCCCACATTTGCAATGTCCCTGTATTCCCTTACAGGTAAATGTACCATCAGGAGTCTCCAAGCAAAAACTTTGGAGGAATTCTGTATCACTCCCTCTCCCTCATTCTCTGTACCCATTGTTCTTCTTTCTCCTAGTCATTGACCTTAGTCCTCATCATTTCTCATCCGGATTATTACCATCGCCTTCTTATCTGCTCCCTGGGCCTCCTGCCATGTCCTATTCCAGTTCTTCTAGGATAAATATGACACAATAATCTTATCTTTCAGTTCTTCTCCATTGTTTCAGCATCGAATCAACCCTTTTTTATGATTTCTAAGGCCTTTCCTGATCCCCCTCCCAACTTTTTTTTCTGCTCCTGACACTTCACCTCATGTGAGGTTCAGCAAACTTCTCTAAGTCTTCCAACCATTCCTCTGCATTCCTTCACTAAAATTAACAGGCAGGGCACATTCTCTCAGTGCTTCTTAGGGCCTCAATACCTGGCCAGTTTAATATAATAGTTAAGAACTGAGGCTTTGATGCTACACAGACCTGGTTTAAATCACTGATTCATCACATACTAACTTATTTGTGTGAATTTAGGCAAGTAATGTGATCTCCTTGAGACTGGTTCTTCAAATGGGGATAATGAAGGGCTTACCTTGCAGAGTTGTTAGGAGGATTAAATAATTAATATAAAGTCCTTGTTATGATACTTGGAACACAGTTTACTGTGTTTGCTCATGATGACTATTGATACTCCTCCTAAAGCAATGTGTTGAACTGAATGAATGAAATAATAAAACTTATAAGTGCATTAAACTTTAATGAATTAATAATGTGTATGGAATTATATAATGTACAGGAACATACAATGTCTACAGGAATTTCTATAGAGGAAGATATTGATCTTCTGGGTCAGAGATGGAGATGTCTAGAATGAGGCCAGGTATCTAAAGAAACAAATTTCAGATTTGTGAATTTTCTGTCTTAAAATTTGTTCCATAGTTAATATTAGTTTAGTAAAAAAGGAACAATTCCAAGCTTGTTTGGGGTCAGGCTTTCACTTTATATTTCCATTGCCAAATTCTTGCCCCAAGAGAGATACTTTTTTACTACTTCCAAGATCATAGTCTTTGTTCATCTCTACTGAATTAGAATAAGCACAGTGTGCCTTCTATTGATAGAGCCATCTGAGGTTCCTAGCCTGGAGGGACATGGAGAAGGAAAGCTGGTGTCAGCACATTTAGGGCACATCAGGGAACAATTGAGCAGTGTGCAAACAGTGTGCAATTACTTGCTCTCATTAGATACTTGTTAAATGTTTGCATCCTTGCCAGGGGCAGAGATGGCAAACTTCAAGTAACTGATTGGACAAAAATTTTTTAGCATCACCTACAGTTCTATAAAAATTAGTGTTTAATATTTTCTTTTCTGAATGACTTTCCACTTAACACCCTTGTTCAAGAGTTAATGTCTGTGTATAGTCAGAATTTGGAGTCCTCAGCAGATAAAATGTCAGGGATTAAACATTCATTTCTCTCAGTCGTAAAGTAGAAACAGCAAGATAATAGTAACCAACGTATTTAAACTCTTTATAACTTACCCTTCACATTCCTATATATGATCTCATTTGGGCTGTTGTTTATCTACGACCTCATGGGGGTTGTGTGGGTATTTTTATTACTCTTTTACACATTTGGGATAAACAAGATAAAAGACTCTTAGTTAATAGTCCAAATTCACTGAGTAGTAAGTGGCATTCTTAGGGTCACATAGAGGTAGTGTATTGCCTGTCCTTCCCTGCTCAACTCCAAACCAGCATGGTGGGTGATTTTTTAATGGATTTATAAACGGAAGACGTGAGAATTATTTAATAGAACTGTTTAGTAAGATTGAGAAAAGAGAAACATCCCTCTAACCTCCACTCATCCACCTGGTCCCTGGTAGCCTCTAAACCTACTAGTTCAACTTTTTTATTGCTCCACACATAAGCGACATCATGTGGTATTTGTCCTTCTGTGTCTGGCTTATGTCATTTAGCATAATGTCTTTAGGTGCATTCATGTCACAAATGACAGGATTACCTTCTTTATTAAGGCTAACTAGTATTCCATTTTGTACATATATCACATTTGTTTTATCCATTCATCTTATTTTCTAACGTCATAAAGTGAGAGTTGTGGTTCTCTGAGTTCTTCGTATCTTACTTGCCTTTGACCTTTAGTGGTATTTTCAATACCTACTTTGAACATCTGGCATGTGCTAGGTTCTGTATTAGAGCCCAGAGGCACAGTGATGAATTTGATAGGTTCCCTGACCTCACCATTGGTAAGAGACATATCAATGTAGTTTGTAAAAAAAGGGAGGTGAGTAAATTAATGGTTGCATCATTGCCTACTCCTTCCAAGAAAACTTAGGTCTCTCTGTCCACTAAAAACAGTGATTTCCTCTAGAGAGCAAGGCCACAGCTCTTGTGGGGGAGGCCTTAGGACTTCCCATGCCTACACTCCATCCAAGAGACTGCAGAGGTTTAATTACTTAGCAACCTTGTGATAAATGTAATCCACTGTGACTCATATTATTGTCTCTGGTCACCATTCAGTATATAAACTCTGGCATCTGCTCTTTCCTGCAGCCTTACTCTTAGGAACCGTTAGGTTTCCTACCAGTGATCTGTCCTTAGGCTGTTCCTCTTCAGCTGCTCCTTGGACCTGATGTTTATAGTTTACTCTTAGAAACTCCCTATTCATAGCTAAACTTGTCTGTATTTTCTAACTGGTTGCTTTAATTGAAAGACACCTTCTTTATGACAGCCCTTCTGTCATGTAATTGGGAAAATCTAGTATTAAGAAGGAGGCAATAATAAGAGTTTGTGTGGGTTTATGGCTCAACTACAAACATTCCAAAAACTAGTTATTTGTTTTGGCACTGCTTTTAGAAGTCAGTGGGAAACCTAGAAACTTCCTCAGGTGTGTCTCCATTGAACTTGATGTCTATCAGCAGTAAGCATCTGACACCTGGCTGTATCTTCAAGTATAAGATCTTTAAAGTAAGAGCAGAAGAAGAAACCCTTGAGTCAGCTCCAAGCTGTTCTATACAATCCAGCTTGCTTTCTCTGACCAGTGACGTAGTTGTCTTGCCTTAACATCATCTCAATTTTAAAAAAATAAATTTCAAATAGCTTTGTTTCCTACCACAACATATTGTCCTTTTCCAGGTTTGTGAACATTTCTATACTTTTAAACATAATTACATTTTTTACCTTTGTAATCTATTTTTCACTTCTACACCCATCTGAAGTAAAAAATTTATGTCTGTTTCTGCTGGATAAAGTACTAAAAGAAATGTATTCTTTTTCATAAATGAGTAATGAGGTATTCTGATTATCAAAAAAGTCATGCTATGCACAGTCACAAAATATGGTATAATATAATATACCTAATAAAAATCTTGTTCTAAGTCTAGTTTATACTTTCTTCTGATGACTCCAAAGGCAATTCACTGTCATACAGAAATCTCAGGGACAACGTGGCTTATTATTCAGAAGTGTCAATTAACAGAGATTTCAGATTCTCTGAGAAATACACTTTGTGTTTAAGTGTAAAGCGTGCATTTATGTAAAGTACTTTATAAATAGAAAATGCTGTTTTTAAGAAAATGAAAGAAGTGAAAGTCTCAAGGTCATTTTCTTCAACTGCAGAAACTTCTTGAAGAAAATAAACGACAAATCTATTTTCTGAATTTCATTATCTTCATCTTTTTTCAAAATTGATATTATTATTTTTGCCTAGGCCAGCAGTATAGTCTTTAAAAAATTCTGCCTCCCATGTGCCAAGACACAGCTTCGAAGTAGAAAACACTTGGGCATTGAAACCACAACCCTCAGAATGAAATAAAATCTTCTACCACTTAGTGATTTGTGAACAAGGATAACTTTTTTTAAAAATATTTCCCAGTTTTAGTTTCCTAATCTGCAAAATAGAGATAATTTTAGCACATTGAGTTCATACATGGAATATATGGGACAATCTAAATAAAGCATTTAGAATTGTTCCTGGCACATACTCTATGTTTAGCAAATACTTCCTGTTAATATTATCCATTTTTAACTTAAAATAGTAGTTTATAGATGAACTATTTGAGATTTAGTGAACACATCTTTGCTGACTTAAAATGGACTATATCATCTCTTAATAGTGGTTGTTTGTTTCCAGATGGGAGAGGCCTAATCCCTTTAATCTTTGCTCATCATCATCGCATTGTGGATGCAGCATCTGGCAGCTTAGGGCATGATGAAATACTGTGGAGGTGGAGGGGGGGTTCAGTGTTGCCCTAGCCTCTCAGTGGGAAAGTTCTCTCTCTGATCCTGAAGTGAAAGTCAGCTCTCCTATTATCTTCCTTTCAATTTTTCTACTCCTGCTTCCCGGGCTGCATAGAATGTGTAATCATTCTGATCATTGGACAAAACTTTTAATATTTTAAAATAGAGATGTGTTTCACATAGATATCTCTTTTCATTTCAACATCCGTGGTTTCTGCAAGCTTTCCTGATAACTGTTTTCCAAACATTTGTCATCCTTGTCACCCTCTTTTGTTCTTTGTGCCCTAAAGTGTTCTTGGAGCAGAACATGCTGTTCTAGATATTTCAAAGAATTATGGATTTCTCCTCCTGTAGACACTATGTTTCCATTAATGCAGCATGAGATTGTTCTTGTTTAGGAAAAGCCTTGCGATGATAAGGCTTGAACTCAATGACAGTATTTGAATTTTTTCCTTGAAACAACTTGTTAAAATAGGTTTTCCTGGTCATATAATTGTACTGATGGTATTTTGAACCTAATTCTAGGACTCCACATTTCTATCTGCCAAATTTTATGTTACTATTTTCATCTCACTGCTTTCGCATATTCAGAATTTTCTATCATTCTTCTGTCATCTAACACGTTAGTATTTTATCTCAGCATTGAGGCATCAGATAATTTGATAGGTATGCTTCAATAGACAGTACATAATGGTGGGATCCTTATTGATAAAGAAGTTTATGATAATAAGGCTCAATACACAAATGGCTAACATGCTGGACCCGTTATTCAGGTTAGGAATGAGCAATAATGGATCAGTTTTAGTCTCCATCCTTATCTTACCTCTTTCATGGTTAACAGTTATTCTGATTGGGTGATTTATTGAATGAGTCTAGCGAGTGTTTCATCATTCTATGATGTATATCATCCGGGACTGTAATGCTGGACTCATTTAATATGTAGGTATTCTCTCATTTCCACGTTTGCTCGGTTTCAAAGTTTTGCTCTGAATACACACATATGTACACACACACACACACAAACACACCCCACATATGCTCCTTTTGTTTATTTTTTAATTTTTAAATGTTTATTATCTTATTTTATGACTTTTGTGGGTACATAGTAGATGTATGGGGCTCTGTCACTTCTTTTTTTAATTTTGGAGACAGTCTCACTTTGTTGCCCAGACAGGAGTGCAGTGGTGCCATCTTGGCTCACTACAACATCCACCTCCTGGGTTCAAATGATTCTCCTGCCTCAGCTTCCCAAGTAGCTGGGATTATAGGTGTATAGCACCAGACTCAGCTAATTTTTGTATTTTTAGTAGTGACAGCGTTTTGCCACGTTGGCCAGACTGGTCTCAAACTCCTGTCCTCAAGTGATCTGCCCACCTTGGCCTTTAAAGTGCAGAGATTATGGGCATAAGCCATTGTGCCTGGCCCACCCTCTTGTTTACATAAGAGCAGTACCCAGTACTCATTACCATAAGTAATATGGTTTGGCTCTGTGTCCCTACCCAGATCTCATCTTGAATTGTAATCTCCAAGTGTTGAGGAAGGGACCTGGTGGGAGGTGATTGGCTCATGGGAGTGGTTCTGCTAGGCTCTTCTCCTGATAGTGAGAGTATTCTCATGAGATCTGATGAGAACACAGACTTGAAAGATACTAAGGTAGAGCATTGGGAAGATTTTTCTCTGAAGAAATGGATTGGTAGAAGAAAAAAGACCTGACATGGACATTTTACTAATCCTAATGAAACAACAGCCTAATGACTTTAAATTGCTGTCCACCACACAAAACCTTCAACCTGTTTTTGGCGGGTTTTGTTGCTGTTGTTGTTGCTGCCTTTATTTTACTTTTGAATCAGGGCAAAGATAACCTGACCTTGGAGTAAACCTGCTTCTATAAAAGCTTCATTCTAAACAAGGGAAAGGGAATTTGGAAGAAGCAGAAACAATGCAGATAGAGAGTAAAAAATGTAAAATCCTACAGATGTAATTAATAATGTTGCATTCTTAAAAAAGAGTGTTATACGAGGTCAAGAGATCGAGATCATCCTGGTCAACATGGTGAAACCCCGTCTCTACTAAAAATACAAAAAAATTAGCTGGGCATAGTGGCACGTGCCTGTAATCCCAGCTACTCAGGAGGCTGAGGCAGGAGAATTGCCTGAACCCAGGAGGCGGAGGTTGCGGTGAGCCAAGATCGCGCCATTGCACTCCAGCCTGGGTAACAAGAGCGAAACTCCATCTCAAAAAAAAAACAAAACAAAAAACAAAACAAAACAAAACAAACAAAAAAAGAGTGTTATATTCCATGAAAGGAACATCTAAAGAGTGAGAGTCTTATCAATTAAAAAAATATGATAAAAACAAAACATTTGGTAGAAGACTTGTACTACAAAAGGCAACATCTCCCACACAATAATAAAAAAGTCAAAGAAATGTATAATTAATTAGAAAATATATAATCCTGACAAAAACAAGCCAGAAAGATTAATTTCCATAGGAAATCCAGAGAGATAATGAAGAAAAAGGAGAAACAATCAGTGGTTAAATAAGCAATACAAGAAAATTTCCCAGAACTCAAGGAGGTATATTTAAAGATTCAAATATTTTATTTATAACCCAATCTTATGAAAAATAAGGAATGCAATGTAGCACATCATTATGAAATTTTAGGACATAAGACATAAATGATGCCGAGAGGGAAAAATAAAGGCCATATGCATGATGCAAACATAAGACTATTACAGTAACAGGAAAATAGAAAATCGCTTTAAAAGGCTGAAGGAGTTTAAAATGGCTAAAGGATCATAACAAAGGATCTCAAAAAAACTTTTTTATTGTTTCATGGTGGAAAAGAACACAAATACACGAATAATTTATCATTATATTATATCTATTTGTACCTATTGCCAAGATGGAAAAGGTTTTGAAGCAAGTAATGTGGGTGCAATTTTTAGTTAAAGCACCTAGATTTTATTACATCTCTGTAGAATCTTACACAATCTTAACCATGGAATGTGTTACATAATTTATAGGAATAATCACTTGTTAAGAAGAAAACAAGTTCTGTAGGCAACCAAATGATTCATTAGCTGAATTTCTGCAAGCAGATTTTTATTGGCAAGGAGAAAAGTGAGGAAAAGAAATCTATCGTCTATCTATCTATCTATCTATCTATCTATCTATCTATCTATCTATATCATCTTCATCATCATTATCATCATCTCTATCATCTATCATCATCTAACTCAATATGTATATAATTCAGCCTTCTAAATTGAGAACTGATTTAATCTAGGAAAGGTAAGTTGCTTTTGTGTCCTCTAAAAGTTATTTGAAAAAGAATACTACTTTTTAAACAATAAATTTTTAAGGAGTTCAGCAACAATTTAGTATCTTTATTTCTTCTTTTTATTTATTTCTTCTTTTGATTTCTTGATATTACGTTCCCGTGCACTTTCAATAAAGAAAGTATGTTAGGGTGTACAAAATGAAGACACAATGATTTCGTTTGTATCTCTGTGTCAATGGTCTGGGTTACTTTTCTGCAGGCCATGTGCTACACATATTAGCATATAACCACACAGTGTGTCATCAGATTTTTTCATCTTTACCAATTCAATGCCGTATAGTTTTGATTTGCATTTCTCCAGTTATCAGTGAGGTTAAATATATTTTAACACCTTTGAGACTCACTTTTATTTTCATTTATGTGAATCTGTTGTTTTTATTATTTGATCCTTTTTTATGATGTTAATCCTTTATTCATTGCTTATGGTTTTTAGTCTCTGGCCCTTTTCTTATTGACTTGCAGATACTTTTTCCATTAGGAGAGCACCCATATTTCTGCAAACACTACTGCTATTTGTCAGTTTTCTCTTTTACTCTGTACTTGTTGACTTTGCCATAAAGATTTTAAAAATATTTATTCAAATATATCAATTATTTAAAAATATTTCCTAAGCTTGTTATTACAGTTAGAAAGGCTGTGAAAATGAGAGAATTATAAAAAAATTCAGTCATAATTTCTTCTAGATTTATAAATTTTCTTTTTCTTAATGTACATATTTATTAGGGATTTTCCTATTATAGTATGAGAGATATGAATCTAACTTTAATTTTTCATTTTAGATTCTATTAGAATTTAGTAGTTCCAATACTACTTATTGAATAATCCATCCCTTTCCTCTGCCACACACTGATTTGAAGCACCAAATTTATAATACACTTAACTCCTGTAGGAATTTGGATATATATCTAAATTTTCTCATAAGAGACTCTGACTTATCAATTTCAAAAATGAAAATTCCCTCCTACATATGAGAAGGGTGTTTGTGGACACTGTTCCATCTTGTTCAACTTTCATTTCTCATTAATAATCTTTGACAATGTTTAATAGCAGCTTCCACTAGAATAGAGATAACTGGTTCAGAAATGTTGAGGACTCACCTATAATTAGCTATAGTTTTGTATATTTTCTACTAGCCAATATGAGATTGTAGAGACAGTTTCTATGTACATCACAGCATGGGATAAGTTAATCAGGTATATTAATGCGTACATTTTCTCAGACATTGTAGATTTTCTAGAACAGGTTTTACTATATCTGCTCTAACATACATTTTGAACTGAAAAGGTAAGTTACTCAATATGTAATGATGTGCTAGGTGAGTGGTGATTAATGTTACTTATCTGTAAGAAATCTGAATTTTGAAATACTTGTAGGTCCACATTCAGGTATTTGAATTTTGTTATATATAGTTATCTGGGAAAATTCCTTGTCTAAAGAATGAATGGGAAGATGGCTACATTTATTTCCAAAAAAAGGAAGATTTCTGATGAACTTTTAATCTCATATGCTAGAAAAACTTATCCTAATGATTTTGATTGCCTTATCTGGTAAGCTAGATATAATTAATTTTAACAGGTAAACTATGTTTAGTAAGCATGACTTTTCTTAACGTGCTTTTTCTCGGGAGGGAAGGTACATGTATACTTTGTTGCTACTTGGCAAATAAATATATAAAAATAAAACTTGACTTCTCAGTCCAGGCTTTCACATATATTTTCTATGACTTTAAATATTTCAATATACCTGATCTAGAAAGAAGTAGATTTTCTAAAAACATTAGCTTATAGTTTTTTATTTGTTATGTGATTCCATTATACTTAAGGAGATGTAGTGGCAAATAGAGTATTATGAAAACCAATGAAGAGTAAATGAAGAATTGGTGTGTTTACAGTGTTAAAACATGAAAAATATGTTAGTATTTTTTTAACCAATAAGAAAGTACAAGGATAAGTAGAGTTTTAGAAAAATAAACTTAGAGGAACTGTGACATACAATTATGAGTTTCAGTACATGCTTTTAATAATGAACTTGTGATTACATCTCCAGAGAAAAACACTTTTTTTTTCTTTTTTGAGTCTTTGATGGCACTGGAGATGCTTTACCTATATTGCCATGTGATTTATAAATCAAAAATGATAATTTTCTGGTACTTTCATATTAGAGATGAAGGGAAGTAGTTTTAAGGGAATGAAAATTAATAGAACTGTTACTAATTTGAGAAACAATATTTCCTATTAAGGCAAAATAAACTTTTATATGTAGGACATAGGACATAAATACAAATTCTAAGAAACTTTTGTTTGTACTTGGCAATAACATATATTATAACTTTAATATTAAATATATCATTCATACTTATTTTTAAAAAATAAATATCCAGCAAGGACTTCGTGACTAAACTTCAAAAGCATTGGCAACAAAAGCCAAAATAGACAAATGGGATCTAATTAAACTCCATAGCTTCTGTACAGCAAAAGAAACAATCATTAGTGTGAACCAGCAACCAAAAGAATGGGAAAAAATTTTTGCAACCTACCCATCTGACAAAGGGCTAATATCCAGAATCTACAAAGAACGAAAACAGATTTACAAGAAAAAAACAAACAAGCCCATTCGAAAGTGAGCAAAGGATATGAACAGACACTTTTCAAAAGAAGACATTTATGAGGCCAACAAACATAGGAAAAAATGCTCATCATCACTGGTCATTACAGAAATGCAAATTAAAACCACATTGAGATACCATATCACACCAGTCAGAATGGTGATCATTAAAAAATCTGGAGACAACAGATGCTAGAGAGGATGTGGAGAAATAGAAACATTTTTACACTGTTGGTGGGAGTGTAAATTAGTTCAACCATTGTGAAAGACAGTGTGGCGCTTTCTCAAGGATCTAGAAATAGAAATTCCATTTGACCCAGCAGTCCCATTACTGGGTATATACCCAAAGAACTATAAATTGTTCTACTATAAAGACACATGCACATATATGTTCATTGCAGCACTGTCTACAATAGCAAAGACCTGGAACCAACCCAAATGCCCATTGATGATAGACTGGACAGGGAAAATGTGGCACATATTCACCATGGAATACTATGCAGCCATAAAAAATGATGAGTTTGTGTCCTTTGCAGGGACATGGATGAATCTGGAAACCATCATTCTCAGCAAACTGACACAAGAACAGAAAATCAGACACTGCATGTTCTCACTCATAGGTGGATGTTGAACAATCAGAACACATGGACACAGGGAAGGGATCATCACACACTGGGGTCTGTTGGGGAGAATAGGGGAGGAACAGTGGTGGGTGGGGAGGTTGGGGAGGCATAACATGGGGAGAAAGCCAGATATAGGTGATGGGGGAATGAAGGCAGCAAACCACATTGCCATGTATGTACCTATGCAACAATCCTGCATGTTCTGCACATGTACCCCAGAACCTAAAGTACAATTTATATATATATATATATATATATATATATATATATATATACACACGTGTGTGTGTGTATAAATCACTTTGTAAAATTTAATTTTTTTCTTTGCAAAAAATAAAACATCCACAGATATTTTCAAAAACCCACAAACACTATAAAATCAAGTATTAAAATTATATAGTTTGTGAGCCAGTACACATTCAACACATTTTATCTACAGCATTTAATTTTAGATATAATTTTTAGAATTCACATTCCCACTAATAGTATACAATGGTTTCTATTTCTCCACATCCTTGCTGACACTTAGTTTTGTTTTTTTGTGTGTGTTTTCTTTGTGAATAGCAATCCGAATAGGTGGAAGTAATAGCTCAAATTGTGACCTGTATTTCCCCGATAAATAATGATGTTGAGCATCTTTTCATTTACTTTTTGGCCATTTGTATGTCTTCTTTGGAGAAATGTCTGATAAAGTCTTTTGCTCATTTTTTAATTGAATTAATTTTGTATATATATTTGTTACCTGCTTTTGGCTTGTTTGAGTTGCTTATATTTCATAAATTAACCACTTATCAGATATATGATTTGCCAATATTTTATCTCATTCTGTAGTTTGCCTTTTCATTTTGTTTTCTTTGCTATGAAGGTTTCTGTAATGTAATCCCACCTGTCCATTTTTTTTTTTTTTATTTTACTGCCTATGCTTTTGTTGTTGTATCTGAGAAATCACTGCCAAGACCACACTCAAAAAACATTTTTCCTGTGTTTTCTTCGATTAGTTTATAGTTTCAAGACTTACGTTTAAGTCCTCCATCTATTTTGAGGTGACTTTTTTTGTAGATTATGTAAGATAGGGATCCAATTTTTTTTTTACATGAATACCCAGTTTTCCCAGCATTTGTTTATGAAACAAACTATCTTTTCACCAACGTGTACTATTCTGGGCACCATTGTCAAATGCTGCAATAGCTATGGAAAACAGCAAGGCAGGTCCTCAAAAGTTAAAAATAGAACTGCCATGTGATTGACCAATTCCACTTCTGAACATTTATCAAAAATAATTCACAATTATTAAATTAGGATTTTGAAGAGAAATCTAGGACATCATTCACAATAGACAAGATACAAAGACAACCCATGTCTACTTTCAACAGATGAATAGATAAAGAAAATGTGATATATCCATACAATGAAAAAAAATTCTGTTATTTGCAGTAACATGGATGAATCATGAGGAAATTATTCTAAGTGAAATGAGCCAATCACAGAAGGACAAATATTGCATAATTCCACTTATATGGGGTATCTATAATAGTCAATCTCAGAGAAGCAGAGAATACAATAGTGGTTGTCAGGTGCTTGGGGAGGAGCAAATAAATTCTTATTCAACTTGTATAAAGCTTCAGTTTTGCTAGGTGAATAAGTTCTGGAGATCTGCTGTACAACAAGTTGCCTATAGTTAAGAGTACAGTACTGTGCATTTTAAAATTTGTTAAGAATATAGGTTTCATAATAAGTATTCTTACCACCCAAATAAAAAGAAACAAAGGAATAAAGCAAAGCAAAGAAAGAAACAAAAGGAAATTTTGAGAGCTGTTGTATGTCTATTACCTTGATTGCAGTAATTGTACCATAAGTATTTATATATGTCCAAACTCATCAAATTGTACACATTAAATATGTGCAGTTTTTGTATATACCTCATACCTCAATAAATCTGTTCAAGATAAATAAAATGCAGGCACTCTATATGAGGAGCTTAGGCATATTGACTAATTACTCTAGAATTCTGGAAATTGAGAATTAACTTCATATTATAAATGAGAAAGATATCTTTCATAGATGTGCCAGAACTCACATAATTCTTTTGGCATTAGGCTTATTCTTTACAGCTTTTTGATGATTATTTGTTGAGATCTCTCAGCTTGAGTTCACCATGTTCTTTCCAAACGTAATCCATCTTATTTTTTAACCCCATGTGAAAAAGATTTCCTTATGCCAATTGAAATATTTTGAAATCAAGATGGAGATGTGCAGAAGGGAAAAGGTAGTATGGATTTGTTCTGCCAAATCACTTATTGCAGAGTACCTGAGTTATAGCCAGCACCTAAGCAAGCCAGGGTAGCTTGCAGGAATTTGATTTCTGAAGATGGAAAAGACCCCCAAGGAACCAACTTGTATTTCTTATTTAATTCAATTTACAGAAATAGATTTGAGGGGGGTTAGCCATTATGAATGCTCTATCAAACCACTCCAACACTCAGTAGCTTAAGTCAATAAACATGCATTTATGTCACAAATCTTAAGTTTAGCTGGGGGGATCTACTAGTCTTAGCTAGGCTCTTCCATATGTCAGGGGTGGGCTGGAGTTGGGGTGGTTTTGAATGGCCTTGACTGAGATATCTAAATTCCTTTCCATGTTTCTCATCCTTCAGCAAACTAGTCTTGTCATATCCTTCTCATGGATGATAAAGAGCTAGAGAGAGAGTAAGCCATATTATGCAAGTGATTTTTAAGACCCTGTTTGTCTGAACTAGTCACATGGCTAACCCCAAAGTTAGATGGGGAGGGAATTACAAAGCTATGTGGCAGAAGACATAGGTACAGGAAGGGGTAAAAAATTAGTGCTATTTTGCAATATACTGCTGTGATTGTCCTAGGATTACATTTCTTACAATGAATATGTACACTATATACTCTATTGCTTCCAGAGAACAAAACTACTGCAAAGCTGTTAAAATATCACAAGAGAGTACAGAATTAAAGCTGTATTGCCTTATGGCACCATGTCCTGTGAACATTGCACTCAAATGCTCAAAGCTCATACTGTTGACTAATAAGAAGAAATATGCCATTTGGGAAAATTATTCTGATACTGAGGCCTACTGAAACTTTAACCACCATGCAGTTCAGATTTTCATAGATGTATCCCTTAGGATAAATAAAGAAAACATAATTAAATGTTGAATTATTGCTCTCAAGCAACCCATTTGTGAAGGATAATGATCTCACCTGGAAGATAAAAGTTTTCAGGTGATTAGGTTCTTCAGCCCATGAAGCATTATCAAACACCTGAGAGCAATAAGTAAAAGGCCTTCGTTTAGTTCCTTGAGCTAATTAAGAGGAATAGTGTCTCTAAGGAGTATTCATGCACAAGGCTTCCACAAGTGCCTCATTTTGGGATTTTCAGTTATAAGTCATGACTCAAAGCTGCTGGGTTTTGCTCAAGATCATGAAGTTTATTTTCAAGATGTGGTATAAATTTTTTTTTGTCAGGCTCCATTGCCAAGCAAACACTACCACTATTCAGCTCACAAATTGTACGACACGATCAGCAATTGCACACATTTTTAACTAGTTCTATTTTCTTCTATGCCGTGAAAAGTCTAATAGCTAAAAAATGTCACTTAGTATGACTTGCTATTATGTGAATTTTGACAGGTTCTACCAATTTTATAGTCTTCTATTTTCATGAAATTCTAAATTTTCTTCATCTAAAGTATGGCAGTAGCCTCACTAAAAGTAAAAACATTGTAATATATATAATTAATATTAATAATGGCTAAAATTTGTTGGGAACTTATGACTTCGATGATTTTACAACCACGTAATATATGTTATATATCTGATATATACATGTTATGTATATGTTATTTTTATATAACATATATAAGTAAATATGTTATTTAATTTTTACAACAATTCTAAACAAGGGTATTATAATTATCAGGATATTTACACTCAAAACAAACATGTTTCTAAGAGATTGCATCTTGTAGATCAAGGGAAGGAAGTGACTGTACTCAGCTTGGCAGCTACTTTGTGTGTAATCTGCAAATGGACTCCACATAGAAATCTAGGAAGATTGTAGGACTCATCTCCTCTGTTATCCTTCTGTGTATCACAGCCCTGTACTATGTCTTGTCCAATGTCTGAAAACTGTTGTTTTATATATTCATTCTAGTTATTTATTTATTACCAAAAAAAAAAAATGTCTAGTACCAGTTACTGGGGCATGGCAGAAGTCATTCAACTTTTCTAAATAGAAGCAAGATGTAAAGAATTTCAAAAGGGCCAATTAACCACACCTTTTCATTCTGACTTTGTCTCTGAAAACTATTTTTGGGATCACCACAGGCTACATAAATCTAATGAAATAATAAGAATTATTTCAGTTCGTCAGAAAATATAGATGTTTCAGTTCCACAAAATCCAAACTTAACTCTTAAAAATCAGCATCAGACTTCCAGATAAAAAATGCAGCGTAATTAAGAGTTAATTATCTAATGCTCCACAGCCCTTGGGGCCTTCTCACCGTAACATGCCAGGCTTAGCAAATACTAGTCCAGATCTTATGTGCTGGGTGATTTGGGGTTAGTCATTCTCTATGTGCCTGTTAATACCTTCATAGTACTACAATTTAGCATTATGCTTTTGTCTCTCTCTAGCTTTGAATTTCAAGTTATCAAATTATACACCAGTCCTTGGCAATCATTTCAAACCATCTTTCTCTGAAATGTGCTGAGCTCTTTTCATGTCAATCTGGATATTCCTTCTACTCAGGAAATGTTAATATTACATATTCAAATCATTTCTTTGATCAATATGTTGGGTTCTATCTGTTAAGAGATCCAGTTATTTTCATATTGTCTCATTTTTATCTGGCATCAATGTCTACTATTTTCCCACAAATTGTTCAAATTGCTTAGCCTTCTCAGCATTTTCTACAATTATATCAAGTCATTCTTCTATGTTATCATCTCAACTTTAAGGCATATTTCATTTAAGAAGTGAGAAGTGTGTAGCATTTTTTTACCTGGAAATCTGATGCTGATTTTTAAGTAAGAGTTAAGTTTGGATTTTGTGGTCATAAAACATCTATTTTTCCTAATGAACTGAAATAATTTCTACCATTTAATTAGATTTATGTAGGCTTAGTTGCCAACACGTTTAATACACTAGCTCTTCTCAGCCTGAATTTCTATATAAGTGTCTATCCCCAAACTTGTATAACATGAGTTTTTTTATTTTAGTGTTAGTGGCTCCAGGTATTTTTTGCTTTCCACTGTAAGCCAATTCACATTCTGTTTGGAGTTAAGAAAGCAGTTTAAAAGCAAAATCACTTTCTTGGAAACAAAATGATATACCCTAAATCCCTATTATAACATCAGCTTCTAAGCCAACTGTCAAAATATTTTCTTCCACCATCATAAAGGAGCTCGAAATATTTTAATTTTTCGGCTTGTTAAAACCAAAGGTAATTAAATGAAAAAGTTTAAATAGACACACATGATCCAACCAAGCAGTCACTTTTATAGAATCCTTCAAATAGATATTTAGTTCGCAAGTAGAGACCCATTACTGTGTATTTTGAGTTTTTTGGATCTGGTCATTATGCTCTTCATCTGCAAGGAGAGATGGAAGGAACAGCTGTGGCAAAATTACTTAGAGATATGTCACTGAAGACGAAATTCATTCTGTCAATCTGATTTGTCTTCATGAAAATCCAAGGAAGAAATTTTGCTGAGGTTACGGTATTGACAAAAAGTGAAGCTACCTCTGAGAAAAACATTTTAATCCTAAGAATTGGGAATCACGAGTAGAATGTTTCCCTTTCTGGTTTGGCTATTCAGAAATTCCAAACAACATTGTGACCTATTTCTATAACTGTTTGTGATGGGACTGCATGCTGTATATTTCCATATCCATCTTTCTCTGGCTCAATTTTTATTCCCACTTCTCATTTTTCTTTCTGTAATTTATTTTTCATTTGAAGTCTCTAACACATATAAAAATATTTAGTTTGGCCTAATAAATAAATACTTAATCATTCATTTCATTATAGATAGGGTAAGAATCTAGAGTTAAAATTTTATTAATGAAATGGATAAAATTATAAAGCCACTTCAATCAAAGCAAAACTTAAATGTATGTTTGTTCATCTCAGGCCCATTTAGAATACCAAAAAAGAAACCTCTTAATACACAATAGAGACTTTTAAAATATATTCATTTTATGTATATTATTTCTTTCAAATAATATTAAATGATAAGGCCAAATTCCTGTGATGTTACAGGTAACCTAATGGAATGCAAGAGTCTACTATAATATAATCTCAATTTAGTTGATACAATATGAATAGAAAATATCTTCAAGTAAATACTTCAAATGTTAAATGTTACTCATGATTGGTGTGACTGAAGATTGTATTTTATCTTGGTTCTGTAGTGTTCATACATTCTACTATGAATATCTATTACTTTTATTAATAGAAACATATAATATTTTAAGTCACCTTTTAATTTTCAGTTTACCACCATCTTTTTTTTTTTTTTTTTTTTTTTTTTTGAGATGGAGTTTTGTTCTTGTTGCCCAGGCTGGAGTGCAATGGCACAATCTTGCATCACTGTAACTTCTGCCTCCCGGGTTCAAGAGATTCTCCTGTCTCAGCCTCCCAAGTAGCTGGAATTACAGGTGCATGCCACCACATCAGGCTAATTTTTGTATTTTCAGTAGAAAAAATATCCAGAGATGGTTTTCTTTTTGTCATAACAGTCAGGGTGATTTCTTTGTCACAAAGGTGAAAATCTAATGTGTCATAGTCTTATGTCTAAGGACTCAAAATGATCACTTGGGCTCAGGAATTTTCTGTAACTTGAGAAATAAGTAAAGGTGAGACACATTTCAATCATACTGACTATTTTGAAAACCAGACTTATTTTCTAGAATGCCAACACTAAAGAAATTGAACTTTTCCACACTATTTAATTTTACATTTTTACTTCAATGACTTTTATATTCTGAAAAAGGTAGTGTGAAAAATCTGTTAGTGCAAGAGATATCATGATTACAAAGCTGCCATTTCCCCTCATACGTAATTATACTGATTCCATTTCCATGTTATTCTCTATTATTGACATTAGTATCATTCCTCACATGTTGAGAACATAAAGAGTGTATTTTATTTCAAAGGAGATTAAAACAAGAGATGAATTGTTATGGCTCATGTTGAGTTATGAGTAACTTTTTCTCCTCAGCAAAATGAGTACCATTTTTAGCACAGCCCCAGTTCATTGAACACTTGGTAATTTCTTTTTCTTGGTCTTAATGTTTCTCTCTTAAGTGTAGGATGAATATGCTTTCTTCCTTTTGTTGTCTAGTCTACATTCATAGCTAAATTATTGCTTTTATTGCTTTTCAGGGGTTTGTTTTAGGGGTGTGTGTGTGCATGCGTGTGTGTGTGTGTTTATGTGTTTACTAGGAAAACAAGACCAAAGAATTAAACAAAAAGTATGTTGTTCTATCTAATTATTTTGCTATTGCCAATAGTGTGAGACATAAAAACCTTAATTTTTTTTTAAAAGAACTATTGTGTGATCTATAACATTAAGTTCTTATACCTTCCCTCCAAGTTGACAGTATATTTGAATTTCCAGATATGGGCACAGTGAAAATAATTCTAGTTAACATTTTTTTGGCACTAGAACTTAATAACAACTATAAATAGCATTAGCTAACTATCACCTTTTTCTCCTTCAATTGTTATCAAAAGTATGAATTCCATGAGAATACCTTAAGATTGTTCAGAGTATTTCTCCAAAGAGAATTTTATTCATTAAAAAGCTTCTATCAAACAGCATTACATGCTAAAGATAAATCTTTTGTGAAAAGAAGAGTTAATTGATGTGGCAAACTTTATTGTTGTCTTCTTTTGAGTAATTGCAATAGCCACCCCAGTCTTCAGCAACCACCACCCTGATCAGTCAGCAGCTATCAACATCAAAGCAAGACCCTTCACCAGTAAATAGGTTATAGCTCAACAAAGGCTTAGATGACCATTAGCCTTTTTCACAATAAAGTATTTTATATTTAATTTCAAAAATATGCTGAAAACAAGTTATACTTTTAGGTTTTTTAAGCTTCTGTAAAATAAAAACATTCATTGAAATGATATTTGACTAGCCTTTTCCCTGGCATGACTTACACAAGACATAAATAAATAAGTGAGGGAATTTCAAATCTTTGGGAATTCCTGGGCCCTTAAAAAACAGCACTTCCAGTCTCAACTTTTTTTGTCTCTTAAAATTTATTCAAAGAGTTTGACTCGGCTTCTAATATTTTGTGAACAAAGGAAGAAGCTTAGCATGTTTGAGAAAAGGCCAAAGGTCAGATTGTGTTGATAAACTTTAAACCACTGCTCCCGAAATTACACAAGATGTTACTCCTCCCCCCAGTAGTAATACTTCCTTGGTCTGAAAATCAGCTTTTAAAGATCATACTATCTTTTGTTTCTCTTTGGAATACAGATTCTTAAATTGCCTTTTTTTTGGTTTGTTTGGTTCATGAACTCTCACATGTCCACAGGTAGAGGAACATCCATCTTATTTTCCCTGTCTTAAAAAAGGAAAAGAAAATGAAGACTTGCTATTCTTCATTTTGCTTTTGTTGTCCCTTATAACAAAACTCCCCAAGAAGTTTTTCTACTCGAATTCATAATGTCAAATCTCACAATGTTAAATAAAATTTACAGAATTTCAAAGTTCCTCCTCTTAATCTCTCTCAAACTGTTCTAACTAACTGGACTTCATCTCTACCAGTCCACTAAAACTACTTCTATCAAGGTCTTAATGACCTCTCTGTAGTTACATACAGTGCCATCAAGCAGTCTTCAACACGACTGACCTACCTGTTGCTTTCAGTACAGCTGATTCTTTACACCAAGAGTGTCCAATCTTTTTGCTTCTCTGGACCCCATTGGAAGAAGAATAATTATTTTGGGCCGTGTGTAAAATACACTAACGATAGCTGATGAGCTAAAAAAAATAAAAAATTGGCTGGACGTGGTGGCTCACTCCTATAATCCAAGCACTTTGGAGACCAAGGCGGGCTGCAGATCACCTGAGGTCGGGAGTTCAAGACCAGCCTGACCAGCATGGTGAAACCCCATCTTTTTTTTTTTTTTTTTTTTTTCCTGAGACGGAGTTTCGCTCTTGTTACCCAGGCTGGAGTGCAATGGTGCGATCTTGGCTCACCGCAACCTCAGCCTCCTGGGTTCAGGCAATTCTCCTCTTTATAAAAGAAAACAAAATAAAATAAAAAATCACAAAAAGTCCCATCATGTTTTAAGAAAGTTCACAAATTTGCGTTTGGCTGCATTCAAAGCTGTCCTCAGCCCCTTGCGGCCCAGAGGCTGTGGGTTGGACAAGCTTGCTTTAGGCCCTAAGAAACTTTTCTTTTCGCTGTTAGGAGTTTTACTACAACCTAGTTTCTTTTGCTAACTCCTCCTCCTTTCTCTGACAACTAAAAAGTGGAATGACCCACACTCAGCCCTTGAACCTCTTATATTCTCTGTATACCTTTTGGTTTTATGAGTTTATCTAGCTCATTGGTATACAGAAAGGATTTAAATCAGTGAAGCCAAAATGTATTCATCATGTCTGAAACTCTTCCTTAAATGCCAGACTCATGTAACCTATTGCCTCATCTAAATCTGTCTAGACTTCTAATGGGAAACTCAACCTTTAATGTATAATCTTGCCCCTCTAGAGTTTCCCAGTCTCAATTAATGGCCACTCCATCGTTCCAGTTGATAAAGCCAAAAAAGTTTGGAGTCAAACTTTGGACTCTCACATTTCACATTCACTTCATCAGCAAATTCTGTTAGATTTTCTCTTCAAAACACATCCAGTGCTATCGACAGAATCTCCAGCAGGAATTATCTTTCAGCTGGATCGTCATATGATAACCTCCAAAGTGGTCTTACTGCTTCTGTTCTTGTGCCCTTATTTTCCAAAATGCAAGAAATTTTGTTAAAATATGAGTGAAACTATGTTGCTTCTCCATTCAGAACTTGCTAATGGCTCCCCATCTTTCTGAGAGTAATAGAAAATGCTCTTATTATGACTGAAAGATCCTAAGATTAGGCACCCTTAACTTTTCTCTCAGCTCAGTAGCTCACACTGACCTCCTGGACTTTCCTTGGATACTCTGGATTTGCTTCTGCCTCAGAGCTTTTGTGTTCATTTCTTCCTTTGTCTGGAATGCTCTGTTCCCGGGTATTCTTATGACTTGCTTTCTCACCTTGTTCGGGTCTTTACTGAAGTGTCACACTTTGAATGTCACCTTCCCTGGATGCTCTATTTAAAATTTCATCTCCACATGTCCCCTATTCTATTTCGTTACTTAGCAATCATCGCCATCTAAAATAGTATACATTTTAAGATTTGACTTGCTTGTCTGTCTCTCTCAAAACAAGAATGTAAGTTTGAGTTTTATCTCTGAGTTAGACCTGTATCATCATAACCTAAAACTGTTTAAAACATATTGCGTACACATCAAATATTTGTAGAATGAATGGATATAAAACTATGACAAAGGTAGCATACTTATAAACTTTGAAGTGAATGTTATTTTTGGACAGTAGGTTTTTTCTTCTAAAATATTTTATATACACTGATACCCAATTTAGGTTGTATTAGATTGTACTTTCATTACCTTACACAAAAAAACTCAAAACAGACACTTCCTAACATTTCTTAGATTAATAAATTTTTTGCAGGCACATAAATAGAAATGAAGATATGTGCTAGCAGACATGAACAGATTAAGAATCACCAGGTTAAAATTTTAAATTGCAGCCGGGCGCAGTGGCTCACGCCTGTAATCCCAGCACTTTGGGAGGCTGAGGCGGGTGGATCATGAGGTCAAGAGATCGAGACCATCCTGGTCAACATGGTGAAACCCCGCCTCTACTAAAAATACAAAAAAATTAGCTGGGCATGGTGGCGCGTGCCTGTAATCCCAGCTACTCAGGAGGCTGAAGCAGGAGAATTCCCTGAACCCAGGAGGCGGACGGTGCGGTGAGCCGAGATCGCGCCATTGCACTCCAGCCTGGGTAACAAGAGCGAAACTCCGTCTCAAAAAAAAAAAAAAAATTAAATTGCATCACATAATGTAAAAATAACTGAATTAAACTGATAGATAAGAGAGTGGATACAAAATATATAGGACTTCCCCTTACCTTAGGCAATAATATGGAATTGTTAAAGAACTTTGCTCAGAGACATCTTGAAAACTTTAGCTGGTACTGAAACAATACCCTGAGAAGGATTTTCTTTATGGGTATGCTGTCCATTGAGACCATTTTACAGGAAGAATATCAGACCTACTTGGAATTCTACATATATACTTTAAGTAATCTAAATTTTTTTTTTTCTCCAAGAGAAGGGTTAACTAATGGCCAAGATATGCTCTTGTTCTATTCCTTGGGCCAAGGTTCTGACTTCTCTGCCAGGTTCTGCCAGTCTCCTAGGCAGACTGGATGGAACATTGTGAATTTGTTCTGGGTTATTCAAGAGTATCAATTGTCTAGCCTACAGAGAACATGGAGGGGAGTCAGGACGGTAGTTTTAGCTTCAGTTCTTTTTTCCTCTTTTCTTTTGTCCATTACCTATTCATCAATATACAATGTTTGACAACCGTCATAGCCTTGAAAGTTGTGAGGTCATTCATTTTGTATGTGAAACAGTTTTTTAAGGTCTTAATTGGGAAATTGTAATATGATTGTTTGCCAGGGATGTTGTGCAAAGGATTCTTGAATTGTATGAGAGATTGGACTAAATATCCTTCAATTTCAATTCTAAGCTTCTAGATTTGATTATCTTTAAAAGTTATCTATTTACACATTAAATTGTGGTGTTCATGCAAGGAAATGAAATTTCATTTCTTAGCCTTACTTATAATTTCTTTTTACTATAAATCTGTAGTTGAAAAAACATTTTTTACTCTGAATTTTAAATGAATAAATAATAGAGGCTGGAAGCAATTGGCAATTGGTTTCTATAGGAAAAACTAGAATATTTTAAAATAAATTATATGTTGCAGAAAATGTATTAGAGACAGAAACCTGGCTCTAGTCGAAGAGCAATATAATGTATCACTTGGCCCAGGTTTGTTCCCTTCTAAGAGAGAAGGTGGCAGAATGTGAATTATTCTCTGAAGATGCAGATAAAAAACTAAAATGTATTTTGATTTGTGTGTGTGTGTGTGTGTGTACACACACATATATCTCAGCAGACTTATAAACAGGAAACTAGCAATTAGACCCCTAAAACTAATTAACATACTGTGTAGTATTTGGGTTAGAGCATGATAAATATAAAAGTTTATAAAAATCAGTCTCTGAACATTAGAGTTTGAACCATTTATTGTTATTCTTTGTAGATCTCATATAACATGAATAAGAAACTATAGACATCAAGGCAAAACTAAATATGAAATTATTTTAGGTTAAAAAGTATATGTTGATGCCATGCTGAAGACAAAACATGACTGAATTTTTACCTTTTCAATTAGTTAATTTGGATTTGTATAGATATGACTAAAATTATCTTCCAGTTAAAGGAATTATTTCCCTGTTTCTTGTCTTTGCTGTTTGTTGTTGTTGTTGTTGCTTTTGGCTGAGAAATTTAAGCTAAGCTATATAATAGAAGTCAACTATTTCCTAAACCAAGGATATTTTAGAAGGGAATGAAAGTGCTGTTTTAACCAAATAGAAAATTGAGCCTGGTGAATATTCTGAAGCAAAATTATTTTAAAGAAGTCTTCCTCTGTTTGATTTGTTCTGTACTGGTTGAGAACAGTAGATAAAAACATTATTTATTAAGCAAGAATGGTGACAGGCATAATGCATAATGAAACTTCAAATAATTTAATATCTTAATGGAAAATAATGAATTACAATCATTATTTAAGGATTACAGCTAACATTGAACTCAGCCCTTAGGCAAGAAAATGCTTTACATGGTCAATATACCCAGTGAATTCAGTTATCCATATCTGATAGTATAAGCAAAACATATATACATCTGACTATATGTATATCACATATATTATTATGATTATTTGAAATTAATTTAAGATAAATTTAAGTTAGAAAACTAATGCAGAATGTGGATTAGTTGCATAAGACATTGTCAAGAAATGTAGGTATTATCTCAGAAAGAAATACATTCAACAAATTAAAATATGTAATTTTGGATCCCTTATATTAATTTTAAAATGGTCCCTAGATTAGTCACACCTGAAGGATTTACCCTTGGGCTCTTTGGCCAATGTTTTTCTGTTTTGCTTTTTTAAAGACCATTTAAGTCAGATTTTCATAACTTTTAACCATGAATCTTGGCTTTAAAAGTTGGTTACTCTTCAGTAAGCATATAATCCTTCTATTATATTAATCTATTTTAAGACTATAAAATTGCCAGTCCACTTTTTTCAGACTTTTCTCCCCAGTGGACTATGCCTCCTAGATTTATCCATCAAATGAAGATTTATAAGTATTCAAAACGTTGTCCATCTTCTTTTTGTTAAGAAGATGGGATCATATATCTTCAAGCAGAGTCAATTCCTTACTCTTGTTTTCAACACTGTAGATGCCTCTTTTGTATAACTTCACAAAATAATATAATTATTTATTAAGCTTTCTATATGTACCTGAATGCCATGAACTTCCCAGTCAGCTGTCAGTGTCTGGCACATCATTAGTGCTCAGATTTTTTTTGACTACATGAACAAATAAATTGATTAATTTATATTTAATTGAATAGAGACTAACCCAACAATTAATAGCCTTTGGATTCAGAGTAATTTTCTTAAACATGGAATACCTGGTTTTATGTAAAAGGATGTTGATGTGTAGTTAAGAAATTTTGTGCAAGATATATGCAAAAGAACATTGCATTTATTAAATGAATAGTTTCTGTTTGCTACCAAATTGCAAGTCAGTGACGTTTCACAGGAAAAAAAGATTTTATGGCAGGTAAATTCTTGTGTCAGGGAAAACATGATGACACCTAAAAACTCAATCACTATTTCCCTATGTTTGAAGGCTGGTTTATAAGCAGCAAAGAGATTGAAAAAAAGGGGTAGAGCAGGAAACCGCAGGTACTTCTTGAGTCCTGCTAGAGGCAAGAGTGCATTCACCTTCAGTTTTCATTCCAGAGCTCCAACCTTGCCAGCTTCTCAGCAGACAAACTTCCTTGATATCATAGGAAGAAAATGTGTGGGATTCTATTTCAATGAATAAGAGAAGTGAAGGTTATTTCAAAGTAAAGACAATGGAAACTCAAGCCTGACCAATGACAAGTTCACAATTAAATGGTGATGGTGTTTGTGTATCTGTCCCTGCCCAAATATTATGTTGAAATGTAATTACCAATGCTGCCCAATGTTGGAGGTGGAGCCCAAGGGGTGGTGCTTTGGTCATGAGATGTATCCCTCACTGTTTGGTTCTGTCTTCATGATAGTGAGTGAGTTACTGCAAGATCTGGTCATTTAAAAGTTTGTAGCACCTCCCTACCCCAGTCTCTCTCTCTCTCTTGTTCCTGGTTTTGCCATGTGAAATGCCTGCTCCTGCTTTACTTTCTGCCATGATTGTAAGCTTCCTGAGCATCAGGCTTCCAGTAATACCTGCAGAACTGTGAGCAATTAAACCTCTTTTCTTTACAGAATATCTAGTTTGGGGCATTTCTTTATAGCAAGGCAAGAACAGCCTAGTACAGAAAATTGGTACCAGAGATAATATATTACTATAAAGATACCTGAAAATGTGGTAGCAGCTTTGGAAATCTGTGACAGGCAGAGTTTGGAGGGCTCAGAAGGAGACAGGAAGATGGAGAAAATTTGGAACTTTTTAGAGACTCATTACATGGCTGTGACCAAAATGCTGATAGTGATTTGCACAGTGAAGTCCAAGCTGCCAAGTTCTCGGATGGAAATGAGGAACTTCTTGGGAACTAGAGTGTATTAGTCTGTTTTCACACTGCTAGACATACCAGAGACTGCATAATTTATAAAGAAAAGAGGTTTAATTGACTCACAGTGCTGCATTGCTGAAGAGACCTCAGGAAACTTACAGTCATGGCAGAAGGGAAAGCAGGCAAGTATTACATGGCAGTGGGCAAGAAACAGCTTGTGAGAACAGGGAAGTCTGCTATATAAAATCATCAGATCTCATGAGAACTCACTCACTATCACAGGAACAGCATGGGGGAAACTGCCCCCATGATCCAATAACCTCACACCAGGTCCTCCCTCAACATGTGAGGATTACTGGGATCACAATTCAAGATGATATTTGGGTAGGGACACAGCCAAACCATATGATGGAGCAAACAAAGGTCACAAGTGTTATATCTTGGCAAAGAGCTTGGCTGCATTGTGTTCATGCCCTCAGGATAAGTGGAAGTTCAAACTTGAGAGTAATTATTTAGGGTAAATGGTGGAATAAATTTCTAAGCAGCAAAACATTTAAGATGTGACCTGGCTGCTTCTAACAACCTATACTCAGATGTAAGAGTAAAGAAATGACTTAAAGTTAAAACCCATATTTGAAGAGGAAGCAGAGAATAAAAGTTTGGAGGATGTACAGGATGGCCATGTGACAGAGAAAGCAAAGCTTTTTCAAGCAAATAATTCAAGCAGGCTGTGGAGCAAACACTTGCTAGAAATATTTGCATAACTAAAAGGGACCCAAGTGTTAATATTCAGGACAATGAGGAAAAGGCCTCAAAGGCATTTCAGAGACCTTTATGGCAACTTCTTCTACAACAGGCCCAGTGACTAAGAAGGGTAGAATGGTTTCATGAACCAGATCCAGGCCTCAACTGCCCTATACAGTCTTGGGACACTGCTCCCTGCATCCTGGCTGCTTTCAGCTCCAGCTGCAGCTCCAGCTCCAGCCAGGGCTCAGAGAGTTTCATGTAGAGCTTCAGCTATCAATTTCAAGAATGCATTCCACAAGCCTTGACAGTTTTCTTGTGGTGTTAAACCTTTAGGTACACAGAATGCAAGAGTGACGAGCACTTGGAAGTCTATGCCTAGATTTCAAAAGGTGTATAAAAAAGCCTGAGTACCAAGGCAGAAGCCTCCTGCAGTGGTGAAACCCTCATGGAGAACCTGTACTAGGGCAGTGCCAATGGGAAAAGTGAAGGTGGCACCCCCACATAAAGTCCCCAGTGAGGTACTGCCTAATGGAGTTGTAAGAAGAGTGTCACCATGCTCCAGACTTGAGAATGGTACATCTATCAGCAGTTTGTACTCTGTACCTAGAAAAGCTACAAGCACTCAACTCCAGCCCATGACAGAAGCTGTGAGGGCTATACCCTGCAAATCCATGAGGCAGAAATGCCTTTGGGAGCCCACCCCTTGCACCAGTGTGCCCTGATATTGAGGATAATGAGGTAAACGAGATTATTCTGGGGCTTTAAGATTTAATACTGCCTTGATGCGTTTCAAGATTGCGTGGGGCTTGTAGCCCCTTTCTTTTGTCTGTTTCTCCCTTTTGAAATGGGAATGTTTTCTCAATGCCTATTTCCTCCATTGTGTCTTGGAAGTAAATTACTTGTCTTTGATTTTACAGACTCATAGGTGGAAAGAATTTGCCTTGTCTCAGATGAGACTTTGGACTTTAGAATTAATGCTGAAATGAGGTAAGGCATTGAGGGACTATTGGGAAGACATGGTTGCATTTTGCAATGTGAAAGGGACACCACTATTTGGAGGGGGGCCTGGGTTGGAATAATATTGTTTGTATATTTGTCCCTGCTTACATCTTATATTTAAATGTAATCCTCAATGTTGGAAGTGGGGCCTGGTGGGAAGTGTTTGGGTCATGGAGGCAGATTCCTCAAGGCTTGGTGCTGTCTTCACAACAGTTAGTGAGTTCTCATGAGATATGGCTGTTTAAAAGTGTGTGACACCTACTCTTCTTCTCTTGCTCCTGTTTTTGTGAATTGCCTGCTTCTGCCTTTCCTCCCACCATGATTATAAGCTTCCTGACACTTCCCCAGAAGCTGAGTTGATGCCAGCATCATGCTTCCTGTAAAGCCTGTAGAACTGTGAGTGAATTAAACCTGTTTTCTTTATAAATTACCCAGTCTCAAGTATTTCTGTATAAAAATGTAAGAATGGACAATTACAAATGGGAAACATTTCATACTTTCTTAGATATGACACTGCCTTTAGGAAATCTAAGATTTTTGACAAGTTATTGAGGAAACAGCTATATTTGAAAGCAAGCTTTTGGCTATTATTTTTTTCTCCTGAAATACTGCTGCCTCTAATCTTTACCACATAGAAAATGTACATAGCTAACAGAGAAGGGTAAGGTAGAGCACTTTCTTCAAGTGTAACTCAGTTCACTCATCTGCCTTTCCTAGGGCTGGATTTGAGACCTCCAAAAAGGTAACCAAAAAATTATTTCCTGATTTCCAAAAATTAGATTTTTAAAAATTTCTTGAAAATTCTGCTCCATACATTTTCAGTGACCAATATTTTAGCCACTAACAGAAATTTCTTTTAAACTATATTTTATGCCTTATTCTTGTTATTATTATGCTTTCTTTTTGGAAACATTTTTCTTGTCTATAGATTTACTTGAATTCAGACAAAACCAGGAATATTTGGACACTCAGCATTCCAAAATACCTGTGAGTACTGCCAAAAGGAAAAAAATCTTTTAAGTAATTTTTGAATCTTGCTGCATCCTGTTATTTCTGGTCTTCAAACAAGATTGTAGATAGAAAAACCAGTTGGAAACTGTTACAGGTATCTTGGTGATGAATTAAACAAAGTTTCATACAGTAGTTGAGCATGGCACGTGATGCTCATGTATTTTGCTGACTCATGCAAGTACCAGAAAAGAATCCGTTAGGCAATGTAAATGATTTCTTCTTATTTGTTTATTCTTTCCTTTTTGTATTCTTTCCTTCATTCCTTCTTTTTCTTTCATTTCTTTTTTAAAGACAAGTACTCATTCTTGCCACTCAGATTAGAGTGCAGTGGCCTGATCAGAGCTCACTGCAACCTAGAACTCCTGAAATTAAACAATCCTCTCACCTTAGCCTTCTGAGCAGCTATGACTCCAAGCGTGCACCAATACACCCACCTAATTTTTTAAACTTTTTTTTTTTTTGTACAGATAGAGTATCACTTGTTGCCCATGTTGGAGTGATTTTTTTTTTCCAGAAGTTAAAGGTGTTATTTAGGTATAAGACATCAATAATATTATTAAAATATCAGCTTACTGAGCCCTAGAGTTAATAAAGTTCAGGAATAAAAGTTAAGTATGTTACCACTACCTTACACTAAAATATAATCTCTAAGTAGAATATAGAAATTCAGTCTCATATAAATTACATATTTTCAAAACCACATCATTTTTCTAAAAGAAAAAGACGAAATGAAACTCATACTCATCACAGTTGATATAAAAAGTATTAGGTACAATATGTTTAGTTTTTTTTAACTTTAAAAGATGAACCAGTAACATTCATCTAATCTACTTCCCTGTCATTGTTATGTCACTGAAGGCTTGGCTGCTCCCTTATATCAATGATCTTGGCTGCCAAGGCCAAAGTCTCAGAGGCAGCATGGTGCAAGAATGTCTCTCCACCAAAAAATGTCCATCCACTCTGAAATAGAGAAGCTTCGGACATCAGAAATGAACTGTCTTGACAGAAGAACATGGAAACCTTTGCAGTTACTGAGCCTGAGAGATCAGAGAGCTTTCTGAACAGAGGGCAAAGATGGAACTGGGACATAAAGCATAAACATTCTTCAAAGAGGGAGGACTACTGGTTCATGCTGGAGACTCCACAGTAAACAAATAGGAAGAACCCCAGGAACTCAAAGTCAGCCCAAGTGTGCCCTGAGCAATAGATGCCAACATTCTTCATTCTATAATTTGTGCCCATAGGAACCCTTCTAATACAGGATCCCAGAGCAATTCTCATTCCTGTCCACCCTTGCTTGTACTTCTGTGTTCATTCTGATAACCCTTCCTTGGCATTGATCTACCATTCTTTATTGCTCTCTCCTTCCTGAAACATGGAAAATGTTCCCTGGGAAATGCCAAGTTCTATTTACTAATCATTTTATTTATGAATTTTTTATTGTTTAGATGAAGTAAAAAATCAGAGAGTATTTAAGTTAACAGTTTTGTAACACTTCAGATATATTTTGCTCAATACTTTTTTCTTTAAACATAATGAAATAATACATGAGTTAATCTATTTATCCACCTTCATAGCCCTGCCTTAGAGGATGATTTTACATTTAACCTTTTCTTTCTGAAACTTGTGGTTTGTATCAGCACTGTAGAGGTGAAATAGCAGCATATAAAATAGAAAGTAATTAAGAAAATTTCATAGCAGGTGATTGAGGGGAGGTGTTCCTTCTTCCAACTGAGGGCAAAGAATCATAATAATGATATGATAATAACAGTACTAAACATAATTACTAATGAGGGCTAGTTATTTGGGATGTATTATGCTGTTTAACTCTTTAATAACCCTAGGACATAAAACATTATAGATCAGAATTGGCACTTAGAAATTTTTACTATGTGACAATGTGCACCATCACTAACCAAACCAACCCCACCGGTGCCCTGCCCCTGCAACATCACTGTGGCCACCAGTGCAAATACACATAGGAATGCCACCCCCTACTCCAACTGATACCCTGCCACAGCCAACATATGTTCACCGACTACATCGATGTAGTGGTTAATATGTGTGAGAAAGCATGGATTCCACTGACACCACCCTGACAAAGCACTTTAGCCAGCATGTCACATCATAGTGTTGTGGCCAGCAGATCAGGAACACCTTGCACCCTCCAGAGCAGAGAATAAACATTGAAGATCCAGAGAATAAAGCTAGGGCACAATACTAGCCCTCAAAAGTTAGAGCGCACAGCACAAGAATGCTGAGCTAAGCCATGGCCCCCTAAAATCTTCCTCAAATGGAGACAGTTGACTGAACTTACCTTTTATCACAATCAAAACCCCAAGGACATCAAAGGAGCAAAAAACACCATCCAAAAGACAGCAACTCCAAAGATTGAAGGAATATCAGCCAAAGTTCATAATTTAATCACCAGTATACTCTGAGTAATTTCCTTAGCTCTGTATTTCAGTTCACTGCTTCTTTGTTCAGTTGTATCTAATTAATATTTAAGCCATAAACTGTATCATTGATTTTACTAACTATATTTTCCTATATTTTCTATTTCTAAATATTCTTTATGGCTCTTTTACAAATAACCTACCCTTTTTTATTGCCTTAATTTTTTTAATTATGATTTTTATTTCTTAAAAAAAATGTCTTTATTGGTCAGGCATGTTGGCTCACACCTGTAATCCCAGCACTTTGGGAGGTTGAGGCAGGTAGATTGCCTGGTTCAGGAGTTCAAAACCAGTCTGGGAAACATTGCAAAACCTCATCTCTGCTAGAAATATAAAACAAAACAAAAAAAACACAAATAAGAAACGATTGCAAGAACTCCAGTAACTGAAGAAGCCAGAGTCTACTTACCTCCAAATAACCACACTAATTTCCCTGCAATGGTTCATAACCAGGCTGAAATGACAGATACAGAACTCAGGGTATGGATATAAATGAATATCACTGAGATTCAGGAGAATGTCAAAGTCCAATCCAAAAAAACTAAGGACTGCAATAAAGTGATACAAGAGCTGAAAGACAAATGTCCATTTTAAGAAAGAACTAAACTGATCTGATAGAGCTGAAAAACTCACTACAAGAACTTTGAAATACAATCACAAGTATTAAGAGCAGAATACAATAAGCTGAGGAAAGAATCTCAGAGCTCTAAGACTTGAATCTTCAGAGGTCTCTAAATTAACTCAGTCAGACAAAAATAAAAAAGAATAAAAAATAATGAACAAAACTTCCATAACATATGGATTTATGTAGAAATCAAATTTATGACTCATTGGTGTTCCTAAAAGAGAGGGAGAGAAAGCAGGTAACCTGGAAAATGTATTTGAAGATATCATTCATAATATTACCCCCAACCTTGCTAGAAGGGCCAACATTCTAATTCAGAATATGCAGAGAACCCTGCAAGATACTAATCAAGACGACCATTCCCATGACACATAGTTATCAGATTCTCCTAGGTCAAAATGAGAGAAAAAGTATTAAAGGCAACTGGAGATAAAGTGCAGGTCATTTATAAAGGACACCCAATCAGGCTAAAAATACACCTTTCAGTTAAAACCCTGGAAGCCCAAAGAGACTGTGGGACTATATTCAGCATTCTTAAAAAAAAAAAAAAAAAGAAATTTCAAACAAGAATTTCATATCCAGCCAAACTAAGCTTCCTACATGAAGGAGAAATAGGATCATCTTCAGAGAAGCATATGCTAAGGCAATTTGTTTTCATCAGACCTACCTTACAAGAGGTTCTAAAAGGAGTCCTAAATATGAATGTGTAAGACCATTACTGGCCTTACTTACAAAAATGCACTTTAGTACTATGAAACTGACACTATAAATCAGCTACAAAATTAAGTCTGCATAATAACCAGTTAGTAATACAGAGACAGGATTAAATCTACACAAATCAGTAAAAACCTTACATGCATATGGGCTAAATGCTTCAATTAAAAGTCACACATTAGAAAGTTGGATAAAGAAGCAAGACCCAAAAAGGATGAATTTTGAAGACATGTGACCCATCTCACATGCAGTAACACCCATAGGCTCAAAATAAAAGGATGGGGAAAAATCTACCAGGCAAATAAGAAATGAAAAAAAAAAAGCAACTAATGCTATTCTATTTTAGACAAAACAGATGTTAAGCTAACAATGATCAAAAAAGACAAAGAGGGCATTGCATAATGGCAAAGAGTACAATTACATAAAACGACCTAACTATCCTAAATATACATGAACCCAACATAGTAGCACCCAGATTTATAAAACATGTCCTTAGAGATCTACAAAGATACAAAGATAACCACATAAAATAGTGGGGAGACTTCAACATCCCACTGGCAGTATTAGACAGATCATCAAGGCAGAAAAGTAATAAAGATATTCAGGATGTGAACTTGACACTTGATCAAACAGACATAACAGAAATCTACAGGAATCTCCACCCAAACACCACAGAATATACATTCTTCTAACTGCTATATGACACATACATTAAAATCAATCATGCAATTTGCTATAAACAATTCTCAGGAAACTCAAAAGAAATGAAATTATACCAACCACATTCTTGCATAATAGTGCAATAACAATAGAAATCAATACTAAGAAGATTACTCAAAACCATACAATTACATGGAAATAAAACAACCTGCTCTTAATTAGTTTTGGGGAACCAGTGAAATTAAGGCTGAAATATAGAAATTGTTAGAAACTGAGGTGAAAGATACAATATACCACAATCTCTGAGATACAGCTAAAGCAGTGTTAAGAGGAAAGTTCATAGTGCTAAAATTTCACATCAAAAGTTAGAAAAATCTCAAATTAACAACTTAACATTGCATGTAGAGGATAATGAGCAAACCAACCCCAAAGCTAGCAGAAGACAAGATATAATCAAATTCAAAGATGAACTGAATGAAATTAACACGTGAAAAATCATCAGAAAGATAAATAAACACAGAAGCTTGTTCTTGAAAGAATAAATATGATTGGTTGACTCCTAGCCACCAGTAAACACATGGTAGCTATGTTTATTGGTAGCTAATTTTTTTTCTTTATCATCAAAAAGGAAAAGAGAAGATCCAAAAAATACAATCAGAAATGACCAAAAAAAAAAGTTACTTCTGATTCCACAAAAATAAAAAAAATTATTACAAAACACCTTTATGCTCACATACAATAGATCCTACAATAAAAGGATAAATTCCTGGAAACATACAACCTCCCAAAATTGAACCAGAAAGAAATTGAAATCCCCAACAGACAAGTAGCGAGTTCAAAAATTGAATCAGTAACAAAATGTCTACCAACCAAAAAAATCCCAGAAGCACAGATTCACAGTCTAATTCTACCAGATGTATAAGGAAGAGCTGGTACCATTCCCACTGATACTAGTCCAAAAAAATTGAGGAGGAGAGACTCCTCCCTAACACATTCTGTGAGGCCAGCATCATTCTGATGCCAAAACCTGGCAAAGACACAACAACAAAAAAAATAAAACTTAATGGCAATATCTTTGATGAACATTGATGCAAAAATCCTCAACAAAATATTAGCAAACCAAATCCACCACAATCAAGTAGGCTTTGTCTCTAGGATATAAAGTTGGTTCAACATACACAAATCAATAAATATCATTCATCACAAAAACAGAACTAAAAACAAAAACTACATGATATCTCAATAGATGTAGAAAAGTCTTTTGATAAAATTCAACATCCTTTCATGTAAAAAACCCTTAAAAAAACCTAGGCATTGAAGGAAGATACCTCAAAATAATAACAGCCATCTATGACAAACCCACAGCTAACATCATACCGAATGGGCAAAACCTGAAAGCATTCCCTTTAAAAACTGGAATAAGACAAGTATACCTAGTTTCTCCATTTCTGTTCAGTGTATTACTGGAAGTCCTAGCCAGAACAATCAGGCAAGAGAAAAAATAAAAGGTATTCAAATAGGAAGAGATAAAGTCAAACTATCTGTTTGCAGATTATATGATTTATATATAGAAAATGCCATAGTCTCTGCTTAAAAGCCCCCTGTTCTTTTAAACAATTTTAGAAAAGTTTCAGAGTACAAAATCAATGTACAAAAATTAGTAGCATTTATGTACACCAACAACATCCAAACTGACAGGCAAATGAAGAATGCAATTATATTGACAATAGCCCCCCATGAGGGCTTTGCCTCTGCAGCAGACTTTGCCCCTACATCTGAAATCTGGGTAAAGACTCCCATAGCTCAACTCTTGTCTTCTGTGCACCTGCAAACTCAACACCACATGGAAGTCACCAAGGCTTGGGGCTTGTGTCCTCTGAAGCCACAGCAAGCTGTACCTTGGCCCCTTTTAGCCATGGTTGGAGCTGGAGCACCTGGGATGCAGGGCACCAAGTCCTGAGGCTGCAGAGAGCAGTGGCGCCCTGGGCTAAGCCCACAAAATCATGTTTTCCCTCCTAAGACTCGAGGCCTATGATGGGAGGTGCTATTGTGATGATCTCTGAAATGCCCTGGGGGCATTTCCCCCATAGCTTGGCTGTTAAAATTTGGCTCCTCATTAGTTATGCAAATTTCTGCAGCTGGCTTGAATTTATTTCCAGAAAATGGGGTTTCCTTTTCTACTGTATGGTCAGACTGCAAATTTGCCAAAATTTCATGTTCTTCTTCCCTTTTAAGCATAAGTTCTAATTTCAGATCATCTCTTTATGAATGTTTATGACTGTACACTTTCAGAAAAAGCCAGGCTGAGTTACCTATTGAATGCTTTGCTGCTTAGAAATTTCTTCCACAAGATACCCTAAATTATCTCTCTTAAGTTCAAAGTTCCACAGATCTGTAGGACAGGGGCAAAATGCCACCAGTCCCTTTGCAAAAGCATAACAAGAGTGACCTTTCTTCTAGTTCCCATTAAGTTCCTCATCTCCATCTGAGCCAACTCACCCTGGATTTCATTGTCCTATCACTATCAGCATTTTGGTGAAAACCATTCAGCAAAGCTCTAGGAAGTCCCAGTCATTCCCGAGGCAGGAAAATAGGGTCTGGAGGCAAGGAATCTAAGGCCAAATCATACTTCAGCCATAACAGGAAATATCTTCTCCATGGGGCATAAATGACGTTGTAACTTTACTTCATCCTCTCCATTTACATATGGCATACTCAAAGTAACCAATGGAATCCGCTGAGGGTATTTAAACTCCCAACAATTCTGGAATGGGGTCTTTGAGCCCTTATGCTCAGGCCTGCTCCACATTTGGAGAGTACTTTCATTTTCAATAAAGCCCTTCATTCCTTCCTTGCTTTGGTTGTGCATTTTGTCCAATTCTTTGTTCATGATGCCAAGAACCTGGACACCCTCCACTGTTAACATTTCCCACATCTTCCTGTCTTCTTCCGATCCCTCTCAACTGTTCCTACTTCTGCCCATTCCAAAGTTCCAAAGTCGCTTCCAATTTCCAGATATCTTTATAGTAGTACCCCACTCTCAGTACCAATTTTCTGTATTAGCCCATTTTGACACTGCTATAAAGAACTTCCTGAAACTGGGTAATTTATAAGCAAAAGAAAGTTAATTGACTCACAATTCCCCATCCCTGGGGAGACCTAAAGAATCTTATAATTGTTGTAAAAGGTGAAGGGGAAGCAGGCACCTTCTTCACAAGGAGGCAGGAGATACAGAGAAAGAGGAAGTGCCAAAAACTTTAAAACCAACAGATACTTTGAGAACTCACTCACTATCATGAGAAAAACATGGTGGAAACTGCCTCCATGATCCAATCACTTGCCACCAAGTCTTTCCCTTGACACAAGAGTATTATAATTTGAGATGAGATTTGGATGGGGGACACAGAGCCAAACTGTATCTTACCCAAAGGAATATATAAATTGTTTTACCATAAGGACTCATGCATGCCCATGCTCACTGCAGCACTATTCTCAATAGTAAAGAATCAATCTACATGCCTACATCATGTCTACATGTCTATTCACAGCAGACTAGACAAAGACAATGTGGTTCATATACACTATGGAATACTAAAATAGCCATAAAAAAGACCAAGATCCTGTTCTTCACAGCAGTATGAAGGAGCTGAGGGCCTTTATCTTAAGTAAATGAATGCAGGCACAGACAAGCAAATAATACATGTTCTCACTTATAAGTGGGAGTTAAACACTGGTTCCACATGGACATGAAGGAGGAAGTGACAAACACCGGGGCCTAGATGAAGTTGGAGGGTAGGAGGAGGGTGAAAACTGAGAAACTACCTATCAGATATTATGCTTATTATCTGGGTGATAAAATAATCTGACACTAAACTCCGGTGACATGCAATGTATCCATATAACCAACCTGCACGTGTACACCTGAACATAAAAGGTAAAAAAGTTAATATATATGTATAAATATATACACAATATAAATTGCATCAAATTTCTGATGCACACACACATGTATACGTTATATATAACACATGTTATATATAATAACAATGTGGGAGGGGGCAGAAATTAGATTTAAAATCTTTTTATTAAAAATAAAGAGCTAGGCCGGGCATGGTGGCTCACGCCTGTAATCCTAGCACTTTGGGAGGCCGAGGCGGGTGGATCACGAGGTCAAGAAATCGAGACCATCCTGGTCAACATGGTGAAACTCCGTCTCTACTAAAAATAAAAAAAAATTAGCTGGGCATGGTGGCGCGTGTCTGTAATCCCAGCTACTCAGGAGGCTGAGGCAGAAGAATTGCCTGAACCCAGGAGGCGGAGGTTGCGGTGAGTCGAGATCGCGCCATTGCACTCCAGCCTGGGTAACAAGAGTGAAACTCTGTCTCAAAAAAAAAAAGCTTTGAAATTCAAAAAATTAAAAGAAAAAATAGAAATATTTATTACTTTGGTATAGTTACGCAATCAATATATATCAAAGATTGGATACAAAGCATGAATATCTGATTCTGAAATATTAGGAGTTTAGCATCAAAGCATACTATGTGCTGATTAAGTATGTCTTGCTTTGCTTGGACAAATGAGAAAGTAGCATGGGTAGGGAGGTACTAATCACATACCTGTCCTTTGCTTGTGGCCCTTGGCCCAGCAAGGGGAGAAAACTACAAGATAGTGACATGTTAAAGGTATGATTATTCTATATTCTTTCAAACCAGATTCCCTGACATGAAATTCAAGCCCACACAACTAGGAGGAAAACATAAAGCTTTATAACCCACCTGAAGAAAAATGAATAGAAAAAAATTATGATAAGTGGTGATTGATTGAAAAGAACAGGCCATCTCTGACTGATAAAACTTAGAACGCTTTTGTAATCTCAAATCTGTTCTCTCTTCTGAGAAGTTATTCACAAATGATAATCTCTTCTTTTTCACTTTTTTTTACACATTGTTTTCTATGGGCTAGTTATTAGAAGCTATGCAATATCTCACCAACATAGTTAATTGTCTGCCTTGTTCACTGAAGTTCTCTCACATCACTAAGGCTTAGTCTGTTCCTTTGTATTCTTTGAGAACATTTAATTACTCCCACATCATAGATCCCTTCAAAAGCAACAAGAAAAGACAGAGAGAGAAACTGAAGGAAGTTGATTATTTTCCTTCCATTGCCTTTGGGTGAAACTGTCTCCACAACATTTTTATTGATTTCGGGACAATAGAGCTTGTCCCTGCCTTAAATTCCGTGCCTGGGCTTATGTCAGGTCAAGAATAAATGCTGCTAAAGAGTTGAGCTATTTTCTCAACAGCTTCAGCTTATAAATCTTTAAACACATCTCACTGAGTGTTTCCCAGTCTTTGGGAAAATTCATTGATATGTTTGCTTCATGCAAAAATGATAAATGTTCCTAATGGGGGAATTTAAAACTATTTGATTCACTAAGCATATGAAGAGTTATTGAAGTTTTTGTTTTTGTGTTTCGAGTTCCTTTTTTAAATGTGTTTTCAACTAGCAAATCATTTCCAATATGCATAACAGTCTATGCCTGATATGACTGGAAAATAACTTTGTTAATAGACACCCAGGCCTAGTCACAGCTAGTCCCTCCTGAAAAAATAAGATTTACTCCAAGGTCAAATAAATCTAGCACATAATCCATTTGACATGATGAAAATCTGTGGAAAAGGGGTTGAGGGAAAAAAAAAAGATGATGATTAGGCCGGGCATGGTGGCTCAAGCCTGTAATCCCAGCACTTTGGGTGGCCGAGGCAGGTGGATCATGAGGTCAAGAGATTGAGACCATCGTGGTCAACATGGTGAAACCCCGTCTCTACTAAAAATACAAAAAAATTAGCTGGGCATGGTGGTGCGTGCCTGTAATCCCAGCTACTCAGGAGGCTGAGACAGGAGAATTGCCTGAACCCAGGAGGCGGAGGTTGTGGTGAGCCGAGATCGCGCCATTGCACTCCAGCCTGGGTAATAAGAGTGAAACTCCGTCTCAAAAAAAAAAAAAAAAAAAGATGATGATTTTAGAGCCCTTAAAATAAGTCTTTGGGGAAGACATTATGGAGATCAAAGTCAGCTCATTAACCCACAAAGGAGAAAGTCTATGTGGTAGGCCGAATTCTAAGATGGTTCCTATGTTTCTTACCCCTGATTTACATGCCCTGTGTCCTCCATTCACTTTGGATGAGGGTAGATCCTATGAATATGATGAGATGATCACTTCCTTAGGTTATGTTACCTGATAAAGCTGAAAGAATTTTACGTATACAATCAAGGTCTCAAATCAGTTGACTTTGAGAAAATCAAACAATGAGATTATCCTAAACCAGCCTAATCTGAGCAAGTAAGACTTTAAAAGAACTGAGCTGTTCCTTGAAGAAAAAGATTCAAGTCATGATAAAGATTCTGCTGCTGTCCTTGAATTAAGTTGCTATGATGTGAGTGGGCTCATGAAGGGGAACATATGGCAAGAACCCGAGAATGGTCTCTAGGAGTCTGGAGTGGTTCTAGCCAATAGCTAGCAAGAAAACATCACAGTCACACATCACAAGAAATGAGTTTTGCCAACAGCCTTAGAGAGCAAGAAAGTAGATCTTTCCCGACTTGAACCTTATGTGAAGATGCACTCAGTTAACACATTGATTTGAGCCTTGTAACACCTAGAGCAAAGGATCCAGCAAATATATGCTGTATTTCTGCCCCATGGACATGGTAAGATGATAAATTCATGTTAAGCTGCCGAGTCTTTGGTAATTTGTTTTGCACTAATAGAAAACTAATGCAGGCTATGCAGTGGGGGTGTTTCATAACTGAAGGACTCTTGACCCTACTTTTTCTGCAAACTCTAGTCCATACTTTCTGGTTAAATTCTTCACTATGAGGCTCCAACCTGCCTTTGCAACCTCCTTTTTTCTGCATGCTTCTTAACACAAAGCTTTGCCTTCTAGCACATGAAAGGTTTCTCTGTGCCCTGGGTAAAGCCCACTCTTAGCCCTGAATCTTGTAACACACTATCCTCTTTGTACAGGAGACCTTCTTCCTTTTTACATCTGCAAATTCCTACTCATGGCTTAAAATCCAGATCAAATGTCACTTCCCCTGTGAAGACTTCCCATGACCCCCCTTACAATAATCCTTCCATTATATTGTCACAATTAATAATAATTTCTTTGCATGTCTTTTGCATGTCTTCTGTGTTTGATGTGCCTTTGGATCATCAAACCATCACACGATAACCGGCACATATTAGGCTTTAAGCAACTAATGAATTGCTGAACAAACAATAAATGAATGAATAAACAGGTCTTTGTCACCACCAAGATTAATCATAATGAGAAAATGAGAATTGCTATATGAAACTATTAAAATAGGTACATTGAATTTTGTTTTCATCTTACAACATAAGGAATTTCCTGTCTTTTTTTTGAGATGGAGTTTCACTCCTGTTGCCCAGGCTGGAGTGCAATGGCACGATCTTGGCTCACTGCAAACTCCACCTCCTGGGTTCAAGCAATTCTCCTTCCTCATCCTCCTGAGTAGCTGGTATTACAGGCGCCCAACACCACACCTGGCTAATTTTTGCATTTTTGTAGAGGTGGCTTTTGACCATGTTGGCCAGGCTAGTTTTGAACTCCTGACCTCAGGCTATCCACCTGACTCAGCCTCCTGAAGAGCTGGGATTACAGGCATGAGCCACTACCATGACCAGCGGGAACTTTTGGTCTTATCTCACTTGAAATTTCACCAATAAGTTAAAATTGAAAAAAATGTCCAGTCCAAAATTGTCATAATTTTAAATTCTGCTTTAAGCACTTTACATGTATTAACTTATTTAATTGTTATGTTAACCTTTATAATAATACTTTGATATAGATTCTATGTCTTACAGATAAGAAAACAAAGTGGTTAAGCAATGTGGCCAAGTCTTTCTGATGGTAAATATCAGAGCTGGAATTTGAGCCCAGGCTGCCTGACTGTGATGTCTGTGCTTTTTAGCAGGCTTGCTGCCTCTTTAGCAGTGAAAGCAGTGGTGATGGTGAAGTGCACTTGTTCCCATGCACATCTTTATTTGATGGACAGAGAACTAGTGCAGAAGACCCCATAGACGCTTCTCTACTTAAATCTGTTTTACTTGTCAACAGCCTGCTTTCTAGGGCGCTTACAGAGCACATCTTACCTTAGAGTTTTAGAATATTCTTATCAGGTCTTGCAAACCACAGTCAAAACTTTCTGTGCTCTAGAGTGGAATCTGCTTTTTCATTTCTGCCTAATGAAACAAATTCATAAAGCTATTTGTTGACAAGTTTACTCATTTAGACATGACAATTTTTTAAATCACTCTTGAGGACTCTGATTATGTCATTCTTTGCACTTTCCATTTAAGGAGGAAAAAAGCATGCATTTTCAGAGCGGGAATATTTAAATCCCTTCATAGAATGAACAGTTGATGGAGAAGCAAGGCTGTGAATTTCTGAGCTGTTTCCCATGACCCTGGATCAGCAGTTGGAGTGGTTTCCAAGACACAGATTCTCATCCTTCCTTACCCTCTGTTCCCTTTGGCAGTTCTCTCATGAGACAAGAACAAATGCCATGGAGCCAGGTCTAATAGCTCTTTTATATTGATGATTTTGATAAAGATTTGAAAGAGTACTGATTTGTGCATCAAAAGCCAAATGTTATACGAAAAAAACCTTTCACAGACAAAGGATAATCTTAATCAGCAAAATCATCCCATTTTTGTCTCTGACAGTTTCAAAAACGCACATTTTGGAGCTGAAAATGAAATAAAATTTTCCAATGTCTTCTCACCCTTGACAAAGCTCAGAAGGTGTTTTGTTGTGTTTGTTGTTTTAGATAGACTATTTTTTAGAGGAATGTTATATCCACAGCAAAACAGAGAATGCAGAGAATCTCCATAGATTCCCTGCTTCCACACAGGCATAACTTTCTCCATTAACAACATCCCACACCAGAGTGGTACATTGGTTACAATCAGTGAACCTATACTGACATACTGTTATCACCCAAAGGCCATAACTTACATTAGGGTTTACTTGTGGTATAAAGTCTATGGCTTTGGACAAATGTATGACACATATCCACTATTAAAGTATCATACAGAGTAGTTTCACTGCCCTCAAAATCCTGTGTGCTCCACCTATTCATCCCTTCCTCCCCAGTATCCCCTGGCAATCACTGATTTTTTACTGTCTTCATTATTTTGATTTTCTCAGAATATTGTATAGTCAGAGTCACACCATATGTAGCTTTTTTAGATTGGTTTTTTTTTTTTCACTTACTAGTATGCATTTAAGCTCTCTCATGTCTTTTTGTGGCCTAAAACAAGACATGACTCATCTCTTTTTATTGCTGAATAATATTCCATTGTCTGGATGTACCATGGTTTATTTATCCATTCACCCACTGAAGTATATTTTGGTTGCTTCCAAGTTCTGGCAACTATAAATAAAACTGCTATAGATATCTGTGTGCACGTTTTTGTGTGAATACAAATTTCAACACCTTTGGGAAAATACCAAGGGGTGTGATTGCTAGATCATAGATCATATGGTAAGAAGATGTTTAGTTTTGCAAGAAACTGTCTTCTAAAAATGGCTTTACCATTTTGCATTTTCATCAGTAACGAATGAGTCCTGCTGTTGCACATTCTAGCCATTGTTGCTTCTGTTGTTCTTTGTTGGAATTTTTGCCACCCTTATCCACACTCTGTAGAAAAATCACTGAGCTACTTTTGTGTTTGATACACATTCAGTTACATATATTGCACAGAATTGGCAAGTTTTTGGGTATTTCAACTCTAAGAAATTATTACAAGTTTTGAAAAGGGTGACTCATGCTGATGTAGGAGATTAGCAGAACTGGTTTTGTGGTCACAATCCCGCTGACCAAAACAGGTTCTGGTCCAGACAGGCTAAAGTGAAAAAGTCAGCAGGATCAGCAGACAGTGATCTACAAAGGTGATCCCTAGCCGCCATCATTGCTCATGAACATAAGATCCTCCCACTGATGCCATGACAGTTTACAAATGCCATGACAGCAACCTGGAAGTCACTACCCCTTTCCATGGCAATGGCCCAGAAGTTACTGCCCCTTTTCTGGAAAGTTCTACATAACCTGCTCCTCAATTTGCCTGTAACTGAAAGTGAGTTTAGAGGAGTGTAAAAACAGTTGCCAAGAAATCATACGTTGCCAGACTCTGGGCTCACTGCCTATGAGTTAGCCCTGCCACGCATGGAGCAGCTCCAGTCCAATAAAAGATTGCTTTTGAACACCACTGCTTTCATCCTTGAATTCTTTCCTGAACAAAGCTAAGAACCCTCATGGGGTAAGCCCCATTTTGGGGGCTCATGTGTCTTGTGTCAATGCTATCATGGTAATTTTCAGCAGCGTAGCCAACACAATTTTCCTAAAATTCAAGGTGAGATGTGAATTTGTTTACACAAATTCTAACATTCACACAGAAGATCAAAGTTCTCCAGGAATAGCAGAGACAATATTCAGATAGAACAGGAAGAGGGTGCTTGTTTAACAAATAAAAAGACTCACTGTAAATCTATGGTAATCCAAACAGTATAATACAAGAGAAGAGAGATAAAATAGAGCAACCAAATAGAATTAAGAGCACAGAAACAGATGTAGTACTCAGACATAGAATAGGGGAAACATGGAAAATCAATAGGGAAAAGTGTATTAAAAAATAAATTGACAGAACTGGTTTTAATATAAAAAATCGATAATATTATTGAAGTTACCATTCACATACTCCAAACATACTCCCAAATGGATTAAAGTTTTAAATGTAAAAAGTAATGTAGAGAATATCCCTATTATATCAGAGAAGTAAGGAGTTTCATGATAATGAACAAAACCAGTCAATTCCTAGCCCCCAATTTAAAAAAGTTTCATGGATATATAATAGACATAATAAACTGTATATACATCAAGTGTACAATATTCTAAGTTTTGAAATATGTATATACTTGTGAAGTCATCATTATAGTCAGGATAGTAAACATATCCATATTTCCCAAGTTTACTAGTATCCTTTTATAATCCTACATTCCATATCTCCATACTACCCAGACTCATACAATTACAGATTTGACTTCTGTCACCATTATCATGTCACTGTACAAGCTAATTTGCACCATATAAACACACACATGCACACACACACACACACACACGCAGTGTGTGCAAGTATGTTTTCGTTACACATGAAAAATAATTCATACTGAGATTCTGAGACAGATTTTACTGGATAACATTCATTTGATAAGCTCAAGGAAAATCTAAAAGACAGTTATTTGATTATGCATAATTATGCTCTTGATTGAAATTTAAAAAAATATAATCTGCACCTAGAAAGCACATTCATAGGTAAGCCAGTGGAATGTTGAAACTTCTAACTATTTCAGATCTCAAATTCCATGATTGAAAACAAGACAGCCCCTTAGCCTCCATGCCTGGTAAACAATGCATATCTTAGTTCATCAGCTAATGACTAATTTCTCTACTTTCTTAGGCCCAATCAGATGCAGTGTTATATGTCTATGGGCTAATGCTGTTTTTGAAAAAAACTTTTTTTTGGTTTAGCATCAGAACTGTGGGATATGCTTTTGTTATTCACGAAGCTATTAGACTCTCAACTAGGTCTGATTTATTTGTAGCATCTGACTCTAGTTGACCCAGCTATTGTTCCCCGTCTTTGCATGCTATTTGAGAAAGCAGATCAGATCTTATCCAAGTTTCAATGTTCTAAAACATTAGGATGGATAATAGGTGATTTAGTAACAATTTATTCAGTTGAATTGAATAAAATTGAATAAATCATATTAATAAGGCATCGTAAACATTGTTTTGTTCTTTTCTGTTGTTGGAATTTTTTGTTTTTGTTTTTGAGACAGAGTATGGTTCTGTCACCCGAGCTGGAGTGCAGTGGCACAATCTCTGTGCCCTGCAACCTCAGCTTCCAGGGTTCAAGTGATTCTCCTGCCTCAGCCTCCCTGAGTAGCTGGGATTACAGGTGAGTGCCATCACGCCTGGCTAATTTTTTGAATTTTTAGTAGAGATGGGTTTTCACTGTGTTAGCCAGAATGGTCTCAATTTACTGACCTGGTGATCCGCTTGGCTTGGCCTCCCAAAGTGCTGAGATTACAGGCATGAGCCACCATGCATTTTTTTTAATGCAATTTTACCTGAGGCCTTAGGTTCCAAATGAACATAATAAACAAAAATTCTGGACTTTGTTAATGTAAGAGGGACCAAACAAAGAGTATAATTGAATTGAGTCTTTTTTTTTTTTTCCAGAACTTTTAAACATTCTTTATATTTTTCTTCCTATTCCCTTTGGACTCAAAATTAGTTGCATACACTAGAATTACTTGGGGTAACTTTTATTTTTATTTTTTGAGACAGAGTTTCACTCTTGTTGCCCAGGCTGGAGTGCAATGGTCCGATTTCGGCTCACTGCAACCTCCACCTCCCAGGTTCAAGCAACTCTCCTGCCTCAGCCTCCCAAGTAGTTGAGATTATAGGCATGCACCACCACACCTGGCTAATTTTGTATTTTCAGTAAAGACCAGGTTTCTCTATGTTCTACTGGTCTTGAACTTCCAACCTCCAGTGATCTGCCTGCCTCAGCTTCCCAAAGTGTTGGGATTATAAGCATGAGCTACCATGCCTGGCCTACTTGGAATAACTTTCAAGGTCTTTGACGCCCAGGCCATCCTCGCATTAATTCAATAAGAATTTTGGGGATGGCACTCAATATTCTGTAATTTAAAAAACTTCTTAAGTGATTCCAACATTCATTTGACAATGTGGAGAACAATTTTTAGATGATGGTAAAGAGTAACTTGATAACCACTCTTCCCTTCTTTTTCTTCCTTACATCTTAAAGCAGACATCAAACCTCCAATAGTTTGACATAACACTGCAAATAAATCCACTGAGTTTCCAAATGTTAAAATGTGGCCCAGGCCACTGGTGGCAATTGTCCAAAAATGGGGAATACTTGGTTCCATAAGTTTTTAAAATAATGAATTTTAAAAGAAAGCTTCTTAACCATTAAAAAAACCTAAAACATTTTTTGAACAGATTGTGTTTCAATTAATTAAACTTTTATCAGCATATGGAAGTCACAATTTACAGACTCCTTTTCCTTCCAGCTCCTTTTCTTATTCATTCTGTTCACACATATCTTTGAGGTGAGAGAGATTAATTTACAATGGTTCTTCATAAATTATCTTTCAATTATTATTATGTTGGGCTTTGATTACAGGATTTAAATGTTTATTTGCTTTTTAGAATCCAATACAATATAGTTCTTTCAAATAGGATAAAGGGATTTACTAGAAATAATTATAATATCTCTTTAAGGTCAAATCAGTTCCCTTGCTTTACTGGTACATTTTAAAACAACAAATCAGTATGTATTATAGATACAAATTATTTATCTGGTGATTCTTCTTCTTTTTATCTAAACCAACATATTTGTGAGATCCTTTGCTGGAAACCTTGACATTAGTAAAAATGTTTCAAATCATTTTTAAAAAGAAGATTATGACAAAACTTTTTTTAACATTGCAAGATAACTTTTAGCACATATTTATGCTACCTCCTTCAGCCCTCCAATTATTTTAGATTTTTAAAAATTTCTTATAAATAAGAATTGACTGTAGACTTAAGAAAGAATGATTTTTGTTTACCTATCATCTGGTTGAGAAAGTAGGTTTTAGGTAAACTAATACATAATCACCTAAAATTATAACTAAGAATAGTACTTGTTTTTGATTTCAAAAGAAATGTCTTCAAGGACATTCTCCTAGTATAAACAGTGCTTACAATTTGTAAAAGGGATTTTTTTTTTTTTTTTGAGATGGTGTCTTGCTCTGTTACCCAGGCTGGAGTGCAGTGGCATGATCTCGGTTCACTGCAAACTCCACCTCTTGGGTTCAAGCAATTTTCTGCCTCAGCCTCCCAAGTAGCTGGGATTACAGACACTTGCCACACCTGGGTAATTTTTTTTTTATTTTTAATAGAGATGGGGTTTCACCATGTTGGCCAGGCTGGTCTTGAACTCCTGACCTCATGATCTATCCCCCTTGGTCTTCCAAAGTGCTAGGATTACAGACATTGCTGGGAACGTGCCAGACCCCTTGGTGGTAACCAAGCAGCCCCAAACGTCTGGAAGGATTGGCGAAATCCAACACATCTTAAACTTAGTTTGCCTGAGATGAGTTATGTGCTTTACTGTACTTGCTATGCTCTATACTAATCATACTTGGGGACACAAAGAATAGTATGAAAATTTAAAATGTAGCTTGTAACTTTGGCTCTGCTGAGCTGTTCTTTTAAAAACATGAACTCTGTGTAAAAGACAAACCACATAGCCTGACTGCCAGAGAGAGGTAATAGCACACAGTGAGCTTCTTGTTGAAGAGAGCCTATAAATGGACGTGTAATGGAGAGGCTTATTGCCAGATTCCTTTCCCAGGAAAGGCATGTTAACTGTAGCCCGGGAAAGGGAATGTGACCCTTATGGAGAGCCTGTAAATGGACGCATGAGGGGCATCTGCTTTGAGGGAAAGCTCTGTGGTGGAGATAAGGATGTAAAAGTCTTTCTTCTCCCACTGCTCCTCCAGGTCTACATAGAGGTCTCCTCCTCTGCAGTTTTGTGGTCAGGCTGATTGTCCTGTGAGACCCTGTTCCCCATGCAGCTGTGAGCCCAATGTATTCTTGCTGATAATTATAAGTTTATGTTTAACCTCTTTTCTTGCTAAGGTGCTTGGTTTCTATGTTGACACACAAAAAGTAACCTTTACATTGTTCTGCTTTTACAGTGCCACACTGTCATCTTTGTGCACCAATTTTGCAAATGTATTCTTTTGGTATGATCATTACCACAATGTTTTATAACCTCACTAACCCTGCCCTATTGAAAAAGCCTAATACAAAAACTGAGGTTTTCAGGAAAAGTTTAGACATCCACGAAGCAGCATTATGTGGTATCTCCCCTAGCCCCAGTTTTAAGGAAAACGGTTTCTTTGTCTTTTTTTTTTTTTTTCTTTTTCACCTACCATTCGATCGTTTTGAGAGATCTTGAATCCATGTTGATATATTGGGAGCTGGTCTTCCAATAAGGCATAAGTCAACATGCCCGGCCAAGGGCATTAAATATTTTAAGAAATAGTGCTCCATATATATATAGTGCTATATGTGTGTGTGTACATATATATGCTGTACAATACCAAACATATGCACACACATACATATATAGCACTATATATGTAGATATATATAAAGACCTAGATATTTATTCATTTATTTATTTCAAAAGCATTTCTTAAGCATCTGCATTATTTCAGGCAGTTCCTATTAGAGATAGGAAAACTCAAGCTTAAATATGATTGAGTTTGTGCCCTAAGTTTACAAAACAGCACAGGGTACTATTCACCAAACTGATAGTGGGAGAGAGTTCTCTTATAACACTGTATACAATGACATTTTTGTTCACAATTATTAATATAGTTTTCATATGTGTAACAACACTTGACATGGAGTGCAAGTTTCATATATCATTGAATTTTACATGTATAGAAACTTTTATTAGATTATTTTGAATATTATAAAAGATACTACATTTTTCAAAGCTATTTTTTAAAAATCGGTATTTTTGCAGAGCTCTAGATGATAAAAATCTTTATATAATACTCTGGAATTTCATCAGTGGTGACAGCATATTTCTAACACACAGACAGGTTTTTTTTTTTTTTTTCCTCCGTATAGCCTGTTAATGTCTATTGGGTAAAAATTAAACAGAAGTTGTTTTCTACAGTGGTTTCAAAACATAAGCATTTTAAAACAATAATTTAGAAGAAACTTCAAAGCATCCAGTATAGACATGCTTATGGGGATAACAAAATCCCGTAATCCTGATGCTTTATGGAGAAAGCTAAGCTTGTTATCATTGAGAAGAGATGAGGAGGGAGGGGGCAATAAGTCAGTAAACCTTTGCTGATAATACTATTTTACTTGGTTGCTTGTAGCTCAGGACAGTTCATATTCTAAGACAGAATCTAAACTAGGATATTACTCTCTTGAAAGAGTTAAGTCATTTGGTCTCTGCGTCTGCCCCCTCACAGTAACAGTAAGCCCTGACATTTTCCTAAGATGGCAGGATCTCCTGTGGACTTCAGTGACACCTTGTACATCACACAATGTTGGCCCACTAAGTCCAGATGCAAAATCATCAAGGGGTCCTCCGATGAGCCAAGACTGCGCACGTGCCACTGGTTACCAGAGAATCTATGTGTCAAAGTGTCGAACTTTTCTGGGTTAGAATCTGGTAGACATCATTCTGTGAATGACTCGAAAATATATGATGACCATAGTAGCTCTGAACTTCAGATCAGCTCCTAACCATCTAGAAAGCAGCGCATTAAAGGAACAGAAATGATAATAGCTAACACTTACACAATGACACGCCAGGCACAGTTCTAAATTCTTTCCATAACTTAACTGATTAAATCTTGAACACAATTCTGTGAGGTTGTTACTATTCGTATATTGATTTATAGATGATGAGACTGGAACAAAGAATGGTCTTGCTTGTGCCAGATTTGCTTATGTTACTCAGCTAATGACTGGGGAAATAGGAAATTAAATGTAAGCAGTCTGACTCCACAGAGTGTGTAATTAGCCACTATTCAATACTGCCTCTCATCCAAAATACTGCTAACATCAATGTACTTCAAGTTTAAAAACAAAATGTTCACAATTATGACATCAAGTAGTTTGAGTACAAGAATAATAGTTAAATGAAAGTAGTTGGGAGGAGGTAAGGAAGAGAGAGAGATAATGAATTAATAAATTTGTTATTACACCCTTGGGGAAAATAATTTAACCTGTAGAATATTTTTGCTTAATCCTAGATTCCTAGCAACAAGATGACAGATAACTTTATAAAAATGCCATCTATGCAAGATTTTAAGGGGGTGTAGAGTGTCACAAAAACCAATAATAGGGCATTAACACTCTGAAAGTTTAGGAGTTATTTACTTTTGGAAAAATATATTTTCTCAATATTTTCTTTTCTTTTCTTTTCTTTTTTTGAGATGGAGTCTCATTCTGTCACCCAGGCTGGAGTGCAGTGGCATGATTTGGGCTCACTGTAACCTCTGCCTCCTGGATTCAAGCAATTCTCCAGCCTCAGCCTCCAGAGTAACTGAGATTACAGGCACCTGTCACCATGCCTAGCTAATTTTTGTATCTTTTTTTTTTTTTTTGCCATGTTGGCCAGGCTGATCTTGAACTCCTGACCTCAGGTGATCTGCCCACCTTGGCCTCCCAAAGTGCTGGATTACAGGAATGAGCCACCATGCCCAGCCTCAATATTCCTTTAAGAGTGAATGCATCTCAAAATGGATGATAAAAAGCTTTGGGGGTAGAAAAGAAGATATGACTGCAATGGGGCATCATGAAGCTAAAACATTTCAGGAAGTGTCTCCCCAGTATACTTGCGGAAATTTCTTGATCTTATTACTACATTAACTTTTTAATATGGTAGAAGAAAGTCAAACCCTAAAATTGCCTTGGCTTCATCTTTTCACCTTTTGTTGGGGTTGGATAAAATCATTTAGCTTTTCTGTGGATTCAGATTCTCCATATGTTACATGGGGTCAAAGGATTATTTTGTACTTTCTTACAGAATGCTTTGAAATGAATGGATTTTGGCACTTTTATGAAAAAAAAAAAAGATAGAAAACCCATGAATGTAACATAATTAGTGAGACATTTTAGAATGATTTAGAGGTGAGGAACTATTTAAATAGTTTCAAGCTTCCAGTTTTTACTTGATTATGTTATATTTTGACATTGCTCAGTTTATGACATAATCGAACTGACATTACAAAATGCTATGTTTTCCAACCCTTCTGCATGAATTAACCTTTGGGGGCTATCATTCCTGGTGATCTCTCTAGAAAAAAGATCTGAGGTCTTTTTCTGCTTCACCATGGTCTTTGTATCCTGTTTGTGCAGCAGTATTTTTCAACAGAAAAGTCATTTCTTTCAAAGTTTACATTCATTTGTAATTTCTGGCTTATTCTGGCTGCATTGGTCAAGACATTTATAAAATCCATAATGCAACTTTTCATTCTTCCTCCTATTCTCAAGAGAGACATTCCTGGTAAGCACTGCTTCATATTGTATTTCAGGCCTAGGTAAAAGAAAAACAGGTACCCACAATTTGCTTTCCATACAGGTGATAAATAGTGGCTAAAAGCAAGATTAGTGAAGAAGACAACCTTTCTCTCTTACAGGCGTCCCCAAACTATGGCCCACGGGCCGCATGCTGCCCCCGAGGCCATTTATCCTGCCCCGGCCGCACTTCAGGAAGGGGCACCTCTTTCATTGGTGGTCAGTGAGAGGAGCACAGTATGTGGCGGCCCTCCAACAGTCTGAGGGACAGTGAACTGGCCCCCTGTGTAAAAAGTTTGGGGACGCCTGCTAGTCACAGGCTACCTTGAGAACAGTAGAGGGCAGCCAAATGCCTAGGCAGATAGAGGCAGTTCCCTGGTAAAACCCCAACCTCCAAGCTGAAGACAGTAAAAAGTCTGAAAGCCAAGCAACAAGTTAAATCCTTAGACCAGACTAAGAACTTTTCTTCCTGTCTGGATGATCTCCTCTGATTGGTCCTCACCCTTCACCTATTTTACATATACCTACCTATTCGTAACTGGTTTTTCTACACTGTTGTGCCCACCTTTGAGTGATGTCTTCGCTTTAACTCGTTTTGCATACTCACAAACCAGTCAGCATGCACTCCCCATTCTTAGTTCATAAAAGGCCTCAGACCCAGCCACACAAGAAAGGACTTTCCTGCCTTTGGGTAGGGGAACCATTCCACCCTTCCCCCATCTCCTCTCTGCTGAAAACCTTTTTTTTTTTTTTTTTTTTCTGGATTCTTCTCTGCCCTCTTCACCCTTCAAAGTCTTGCATATCCTCATTCTTCTTGGGTATCGTACAAGAGTTCAGGAGCCACTGAGCACAAATACAAGCTATAACAGGTGAGCCGAAGCATGGTAGTGTGCCCGAGCTGGACCCAAGTGGGGTATCACTGTCCAGGACTCCCCAGCTTGCAAAGTGACTGAGAAGAAAAATCCTGCATCCCTGTGAGTCATGTCAGTGCAATCAGGACACATCTTGAATAAAGGGACAAACAACCTGGGCCAGATTATCTGAAGATGGAAACCACTAACTGAAGAAATGTTGAGAGGTATGTGGGGAATGAATTTGTACAGACCATTAAGACTTTGATAAAATTAGAAAATAGGAAAAGGTGAGTATTTCTTCTGTATTCTTATCTTTCTGTTTACCACCTGATATATTTTCACTGAATTTACCTCCCACCCAAATGTATCACATATTATAAAGTCCTATACAGGTGTTGTAAATTTGCTATGATTATGGGTTTAATTTTTTTGAAGCCATCTTATATTTTGTTATTCGCATATGGTAATTTAACCAAGTCATTAGTCGTCAAGTTAACTCTTATTCAGCTAATTTTTCCTTCTTCCTTTCCCCTTTTTCCCCCATTCTCTTTCTCTTCCCCTTTCTCCCTCCTTCCCCTTTCTTCTCCTCCTTCTTCTCCTCCTTTCTCTTTTTCCTTCTTACCTCTACTTCTGCCTTTTTTGAGACAAATGTCCTCTTGAATGAGTGGATTAAGCTAAGTAACCGTATTGTCTGAGACCTCTCTAAAACTTCTGTAGTATATCCATCACACAAGTTATAACTTTGAAATATAGTGCTTCTATGAGTTTTTGAATTCAACACTATTTTTGTGGAATATGTAAAATGTGGAAATCATTATAATTTCTTAGTCTTATCTAAGTAGCATTATTGAAAAGGACACTTTTGATTATTTTTCATTTTGTGTTCTCTTTCAAAATGCTGCTTGGATGAAATTTTAGAAGACATAAATCAGGGCTAAGTTAGGGCCAGCCTCACAGTTGAACCCACGGACTTTGAAGTCAGAAGGTCAAGGTGTGAATTCCTGCTTGATCATGCATAGCCTGTGTAACCTTCGGTGAATTAGTTAACTTCTCTAATCCCCTGGTTCTTCATCCATAAAGTGAGACTAATAGCAGTTCCTACTTAGTAAGATTATTGTAAGGGTTAAGTGATGCTATTAAACATTTGTGCAGGATGTCTACCATGTAAAAATGTATCAACCATTTATAGCTATACTTTGCAGTTATATTGTATGACCTATAAATTCTTTCCTTTTTTTGCTACTTTTATCCTTTTCCTTAGTTGTTAATGACAACAAAAACAAAAAAATTAAGGCAGTTCCTATATTTCCATACATTGAAAGAAAGATGGTAGGATTAAATAATCTACAAGACCTATTGAAATCTTTGAAAAATTTGGTGTTCTTTTTGATGATATCTAAACTCTACAGATGAAAATGGAAGAGAGATGCAAAGAAACAAAAACTCTATAAGGAGGATTTAAAAATCACCAAATATCACCAGAATCAATCTATAAAGAAACATACCTGGGAGTAAAATTGGTAATGGTTTTAGGACATATTATTACAAGGAAAACAAATTTAAAACATAGAAAGCTGAAAAAATGACTTTGTGAGTATGTGCACACATGCATATATGTGGGAAAAGGAGAAATAATGGGCAGAAAGAAATAAAGAAGTAATAAGTAAATAGCTATTTAACAATTCTCTACGAACTGTTATTTTTCATTTGTATGTATAGCCCATGTAACCTTATATACTGATAAAACATTTTCGTATTGTAATTTCTCTTTTTAGAAACTTATTACACCTTCATATTTCCCCAAATTTATATTTAAAATTGTCTTAGCCTTACAAACTCTACCTTGATATTGTCATCATTACAGACGTCTAGCTTACCCCTATCACAGCCACTTCCATGAGCTATTCTGGCATCCTTGCTGTTCTATGAATCTATTTCACTTGATAAAACATCTATGCCTTTGCTAAAGGAAGTATGTGTCCCTGGAATGCATTCCTTCTACCTAATATTTATATGTAGAAGACTTGTAAGTCTTCTCTAGAATATCTTTGTTTCTCATAAAAAAATCATACTGTACATTTTACTTGCCATCTGTTAATTATGCTTTCTGTTGTTTATGCTTATCTACTTATTTAACTGGATTTCAGGCTTTGCAAGGTGAAGAATCTTATTTTCTACTTCAGTTGTCTCTTCTACAGTAATTAAAACAGAAGTGGCTCAATACATTGTTGATAGACCAACATTTCCTAGTTCCCAATGTCTCTACATTTACTCCTATTTTCTTTAGTCATTTACATGTAGAGTAATCGTTTTTCATTCATGCAGTAATTTGCCAACACAAAATGTGGCCAGTGCTATTCAAGTTTACAATTTCTCGTCTGGATTTTTAAAAATTCTTTTAGAAACCTTTTTTTGTTTGTTTGTTTTGTATTTTGCCATGCTTATGTATGTGGCCTCTATGAACACAAAAGATAATGTTTCTTTTTTCTTTTTCATCCACAAAGGCATCCTTTTGCTCATCTAATTAGGTTCTCTTGTTTATCCTCTGAGACCTATTGTCCATGTCAGGAATTAAAGAATGTTTTGTTCTCATTTATCCTACCAGGTTCTCCTTCATTAGTTTAATTTTAGATGCATTCCTTCAGCAAAGCTCTTTGATCTTTAGTCATGCTTTATTAAATCTCTCTACTGAAATGCACAATCCCTTCAACTTACATCATGGTATGTATGCTTCAAGATCCATTTTATATGGCACTTATGTCCTCACATAATTCATAATTCTTTTCTCTCTGGTCTTCTTCAGCACTCTGATTTCACCTGTACCACTAGACATCACAGGTTTGTTTTCCATTCACTGAAGCTCCTTGAGCTCCTGTCATTTGTCAGGCAGTATACTATGTCATGGAGATATGAAGATGAATGAGACAAAGTCTCTTTCCTCAAGGGTGCTACACACTAGTGGAGGTGACACAAAATTTCATGTTAGGTTTAGAAATGAAACTACTCATAGCAGAGTAAAGGAAGCCAAAAAGAAAAAGTTTTTCAGTTTTTGAGCCCCAGTAAACTACAAAATAAGCTGATATGTACATGAAGTCTTTAAAAACACATTGGGAGTTGGAGAAGGTGGACAGAGGTATTTCAGATAGTAGGGAATGCTGAATTTAATCTGACAGGGCATGACATGCAGATAATTCCATGTTCTTTGGGATTTGGGGGGAATATAAATTATGAGGTGAGAGGAGAAAGACGTCAGATTGAAAAGAATGGGATCACTTTTAGAGCGTTTTGTCTGCCAGCAAAAGGGCTTGGGCATGATCTGAGAGTAGTGAGGCTATTGGGATTTTTGGTTTGTTTCCTGCCAAGGAATGACATGATCAAAGTTGAATTTTTAATAAATTGTTTTGGAAATTATACAAAGAATGGCTTTGAGAGCATAAAACTATAGACTGAAAGACTGATTAGGAAGTTGTTGCAAGAGTCCTGGTGATGAAAGATTATTGCCCAAGTTATGATATTGCTAACAGTAATGGAGGGAACAGTCCGAGAGGTATATGGGAGTTAGAATCTGAAGAACTTGTTCATTTATTGTATTGGAGGGTGAAGGAGAGGAAGAAATCAAGGATGCCTCTCAAGGTTTGAGATTAATAGTAGATCTACAGTTTGCTAGTTAAACACGGAAAGGGGAAGAGAGAGAGACAGAGAGACAGAGAGAGAATTGCAGACATACAACCAAAGGATTACAGGCTTGTACAGAAATGGTCATGAAAGTGGATAAAAGAAATGAAAAAGAAACAGTTTGGAGGTCAAACTACTGAGAGACTTCCCATTTTGAGGTGTTGGAGAAGGACTCTGGTGATGGGATCACCTGTGTCATATATTTTGTAAAATTTGCAAAGGTGAGTTAACTATAATTAATTAAAATTTTTGTTGTTGTTGTTTTTCAGTCCCACTAATCCCACTTCCCTACTGTCAAACTTCTGCTTTTGTTGAGTGATATTGGGGTAGTAGTCAAAAAATGTGAAGTTTATATAGAGACACATTAAATTTGAATTTCTTAAGATATATCTATGTGTCTTATAGTTACTTTCACATGTAACTGAGTTTTAGCTTTCTCAGTGCAGTGATAGTTTCCATGAATACTCTCACCACAAACTGTGATCCACTCACCCGTCCTGTCATGATGACATTAATGATGAAGTACCTACCTAAGTGTATTCAGTTCAAAATATATTTCAGTTTAGTTAGTGTGTAAGAAAACTTGCAGCCCATGTATTAAAGAAAATTGATAAGGCCAGCTGCAGTGGCTCATGCCTACGGTCCTAGTGCTTTGGGAAGGTGAGGCAGGAGGGTTTCTTGAAGCTAGGAGTTTGAGACGAAACTGGGCAAAATAGTGAGAATGGCATCTCCACAAAAATAACAATAAAAAATTAGCTGAGTGTGGTGGCATGCACCTGTAGCTACTTGGGAGGCAGAGGTGGAAGGATTGCTTGAGCCCAGGAGTTCACGGCTGTAGCGTGAGCCATGATCATGCCATTGAAAAAAGAAAGAAATAAAGAAAGGAAGAAAGAAAGGGGAGAGAGAGAGAAAGAGAGAGAGAGAGAGAGAGAGAGAGAGAGAGAGAGAGAGGAAGAAACTTGATAAAACTTTGCCCAAATTTTAAAACAATTTTATATTATTTATAAGACATTAGCAGCAATAATTATGAAGCTGAAAGAAACTTTCTTAATCTATCAGTAATAAAAAAAAAAGCTATTCTGGAATCATACTTGAGTCATGAAAAACAAAAATAAAACCAAAAACAAATTTCTACCAAACTTTTCAGAAGAAAGACTAAAAGATTATATTCCTGTTTCAGAAAAGGAGTTGCCAAGTCATTGAATTAGGAACAGGTAATCAGATTGTGCAATTGTAAATGCAGAGAAATAATCATAAAAAGTTTTTGTTTTCTGTTCTCTTTTTTTGAGACAGAGTCTCACTCTGTCACTCAGGGTGAAGTGCAGTGTGGTGTGATCTCAGCTCACTGCAACTTCCAACTCCTGGGTTCAAGTGATTCTCCTGTCTCACCCTCCCAAGTAGCTGGGATTACAGGCGCGCTCCACTATGCCCGGCTAATTTTGGTATTTTTAGTAGAGACAGTGTTTCACCATGTTGGCAAGGCTGGTCTCAAGCTCCTGACCTCAGCTGATCTGCCCACCTCAGCCTTCCAAAGTGTTGGGATTACAGGCATGAGCCACCATGCCTGGCCTATAAAAGTTTATTAAGCCATTAGTTAATATAGATATTGTTATTTTAATCCATTTACACAATGTAGTTTTGGATAGATTTTTAAGATTGGTAATTTGTCGTGAATTTATTTTCTCATACTTTTGTAGTATTTTTATATTTGTAAACTGAACTCTTGTTTTCAAAGACAGCGTGTAATATGCTTCACATCCCACAAAACCTGGGTCGGCTCTTAAAGTCATTGAAATTGATCAGGAACCTAGGAAGTGAGGGTGATGGAAGCAAGGGTGATAAAGTAAGTGTCAACAGAAATTTAAGACCCTCAGGAGTATGACTAGACTTTTAGTGAAACGGAAGTCTGAGATGTAGGCTTCTCAACAAGAAGATGATCATGAACAAGATGTGCATTACAGAGATTATGAGAAGAAATAATGGAGCCGCTGAGGGCCTGGGCCACAGAGACTTTTATATCATGCTCACTTGTTTATGGCTGCATTACCGGTCTGCATATTCCTGGAAGAGGATTTTACTTTTCTTTGTCCATTCACTGCATCAACGCCGTGCACTGCACATGGTAATAGAAGTTCTGGAATTGACTTTGATCAAAGACATTTACTTCGCAGTTAGAATGTCATTGCCTCCATGGAAACATTTCCTTGTACTTTTATAAAAAACATCATTTAACAAGCTATACATTTTCTTTTTTAAACACTAAAATCATTTTTGATCTTCTTTCTTCCTTTCTTACATCTTTTAACTATGATTTCACTATTTTTCCCACATATGAATAGATTCTTTGTTTTCTAGAATTTGACCTCATAGAGTATATAATATGTCCTCTCTATACACATAGGCTTTTTAATTAAAAAAACTTTTTTTGAGTTGTGAGTGAGAGCTTGATACAGAATAAAACAGAGAAAGGTCTAGTTCCTGCCCTTGGGGCTTTGGAGTTCATTATATTGTGTTCACTGTGCTTAAGTAGAGTCTGGGGCTCTTGTCAGGGGTTGTCACATACGCTGCCTAATAACAGATGACGTATGACTTCTTTCATCCCCAAGAGTGGATGCAGCCCTGTCTATCTTGTAACATCACTACAAGTAACACTGTCCTCCATAGTCAACTTTTTTTTCCCCACTAACACTTTTTGTTGGTCTACCTAGTTAAATGGGTAAATGTCAGAGAAAAAAATGTTAGACTACAGGAGATTAGAGAAGAGCAGTTATAAATCATGACAGGTCCAAGATATTTTCTGGTATAAGTCACTAATGTACCAAGACAGTGGATTTAGATTTTAGTGGTCTAAGAATTATGAAGTCTACTTACTCAGAATGATAGCAGGACTTAAGGTAGAGAGGGAACAGTGTGTAGTGTAAAATTAAATTGAAATTTAATTTTTTAAATGAAGAGCCCATAAGGTATAGTGTAGGAATTACATTCATTTTATAGTATAATATATTATATTTAGAATTACTGTATGGAGTGAGGCTTAGCATTTTATAATGCTGTAGAAGTAAAAGGTTTCTATTGACCAGGTGTGGTGACACATGACTGTAATCTCAGCACTTTGGGAGGCCAAGCCAAGCAAATCACAAGGTCAGCAGTTCGAGACCAGCCTGGCCAACATGGTGAAATCCTATCTCTACTAAAAATATAAAAATTAGCCAGGCGTGGTGGTGGGCAACAGTAGTACCAGCTACTCGGGAGGGTGAGGCAGGAGAATCACTGGAACCCAGGAGGCAGAGGTTGCAGTGAACCAAGATTGTGCCACTGCACTGTAGCCTGGACAACAGAGCTAGAGTCTGTCTCTAAATAAATAAATAAATAAATAAATAAGGTTTCTATTACAATGTCACAATGTGGTGTTTAACCACATTAACCAAATTGATTAATAAATATTTGGGAGGATTATTGGGGTGGGGCCAAGGAAAAGGATACAGCCCATTTACTTCATTTTTTAAAAACAGTTGGTAAATATTCTATTATATTAGGTGATTTGCAAGTAGTAAAATTATGGGATATACTCGTGATGGCCTGATGGTTTGTTTTTTTCAGTAATTATAGTAGATTCTCATAAATTGAGAGGAATAATTTATTTCTTTGCTCTTGCTTCACTGGAAGGAACACATATTATCAAGATCCTAATGAAAACAATTTGTCTAAGAAAGCACAAATACTAATTCTAAAATTAAATAATATGGAACTGTCATTGAAAGCCCAAGTTTGCTACAAATGACCATTGCCAGTTGTTTAATAAACTGTCTCATCTTTATACAGAAAACTCTGTCTCAAAACAAAAATTTTATAGTGACAAAAGCTGTGTGAAATTTATATAATTCCAATGAATCTCAGTGATGTGAGTTTATAGGCAGAAATGAAAAAACATTAACATTAACATATTAGTAATTATCTGTATATAAACTCAAATTTTGTAAATGACATTGTTGCCTGATAAAATGTTGAATCCATTACATGGATGAATTTAACTATTTTTTATGTTTATTAATTAATTTTTTAAATTATTTTATTTTTAATTGACAAAAATATATTATGTACAACATGTTGTTTTGAAAATTTATACACTGTGAAATGCTTATTTTAGGTTAGTTAAAATAGTCATTACTTTACCTACTTATCATTTTAGTGGTAAGAACACTTAAAATCTATTCTCTTACCAATTTTCAACAATACAGTGCATTGTTATCAGCTATGGTCAATGTGTTATATTGATTTCTTGAAGTTATTTCTCTTATCAACAGATTAATGGATTTAAAAAGTGTGTTATATTTATAAGACACACTTTTAATCCATATACTTTTAAATCCACATACTTTTATACTTTAATCCATATACTTTAACCCATTTACTTTTAAATCAGTATACTTTTAAAATCCAAACATATGTTTTAAAAAAAACATATAAAACATACTTTTTAAATCCATTTATCTGTTGATCTATATCTATATCTATATCTATATACACAATGGACTACTATTCAACCTGATACACGTTTTAGCCTCATGGGTACGTTTGCCCAAAATAAGACTAAGGAATGGGTCTTATACAAAGGTCAGTTCTCTGTCACTAAAACTTTGTAAAGAGTCAAGGTGAACTTCTGGTAGGGGTTTCTTTGTGGGTGAGACTGGGACAGATGATCAACAATATTACCTTTAGTGTTACGTTTGAGGACTTCCATAAGGCAAATTAAATGTATTCCTGATCTTTTAATGTAAATTTTCTGAGATCATGCACCTAGATTTGTCTTCACCTCTAAGGCAGTGAGAAGTGATAGATTTTTTTATAAGGACATTCATTATATTGAACATGTTATTTTTTAATTTACTACCGCTTATTAAATATTTATTATGCTTCCAAATATATGTGCCATGCACTTTCTAAGTAACATAATGGATCAAACAGTATCTCTATAAGGTACAAATTAGGAAGTTCATTCAAATTTAGAAAAGTTTAGTTTAAAGAAGTTTGGTAACTTTCTTAAAATCACACAGCTGGTAAGTAACACAGAGCTGTTATTCCATACTAATCAGTAAAATAATAAACTTGGAAATGATACAGCATTATGATTTAAGGTAAAGGTGGTTGGACCACAACTTTTGCTTTGAAGACCTGAACAACTTTCCTCGTTCAGTAGCCAGAGGTGTGTGTGTGTGTATATATATATATATATATATATATATATATATATATATATAATATATTTAGAAGTATATAGTTTTATATGTATATAAAAAACTCTATATACTTCTAAATATTATATATATATATATATATATATATATGTATATATACACACACACACCTCTGGGTACTGAAAAAGGAAAGTTTATATATATATGGATATATATCCATATATATATAAACTTTCCTTTATATATATATATAAATTATATATATATATCCATATATATATCCATATATATATCCATTTTATATATATATCCATATATATATCCATATATATATATCCATATATATATAATATATATATATATAACTCTATATACTTCTAAATATATTCATAATAAAACTCATTACTCTTAGGCACTTTGGAAACAATAAATTGATAGCCATTTTATTTATTTACCAAGAGAAATCATAGTCATAAGGCATATGCATAACAGGAAGGTAACCAATACATTTTCTCTTTCTAGATTGTTCTTTCTACATATTGACTGAACCAATAAAGAACTGAAAATAAATCAACATAGAATTATGCACATGTTGGAAACTATGCAAACTGAAAAAGAAGAATTAAATCAGTCAAACACTTAAGGCTCTTAGTCTAAAATAGTTGTGCTTTCATTTCTGATTGACAAACTAACTTATGTATATAAACATACTCAATTTATTAACCAGCAAGACTTATGACCAAGTCCACAGCATTTTCCTGTTAAGTTGTTGACAATGAATATTCTAACCCATAGTGTTGATATTATATTTTAAAACTCAGAGGACAAATGTATAACTCTAATTTCTGGTTTGTACAGAACTTAGAAATAAGTGCTGATCAAAGAATCAAAGTTTGTCTGACTCCAAAGCCCAGTGACAGCCATGTAAGTCAGGAATAAAGTCATTATAAACTATCTCGTGCTGAATTAAAGAATATTTACTTTGGGTACAACTATAAATGCTTAAAATGGCAATTTCAAGGGGAAAATGGAAACCTCTAAATCACTAATGTGGCAATAGAGTGAACTTGGATAATCAGTCCAAGGAATTAAAAAAAAGAAAAAGCATGTCTTTTGGAAGCACCATAAATTATGCTGTTAAATTGTGGCTGGATTCAAATGCAAATCCAGGTTACCCAGGCATAAAAGACAGCAGCAGTTGGCAAACACTGTGTTATTTATTTTGTAGATAAGCCATCTATCAAACTCTTCTTTTCCTCAGTAGAATGTACTCTCAAGCACCATGGGGAAAAGAATCTAGTATTGATAGAGTGTACCCTGGGAGCTTCTTTCCTGAACTTTGGTGAAACCAGTGAAAACTAAAGTCCTTTGCAAATTAAGAGTTTACTTGCTTATCTAAATCAAACAAGAGGAAGAGATTCATCCGGTTGCTAAGTAGAGAAGAGAGGTTACTGAAGTGCTTCATGCTGTTTAACTAGCCTCTCATAAAAACACCAACTTAAACCTCAAAGTTACAAAAATGGCAACTTTCATCCAGAAATTGCCAATTCTTCCAAATCTCGTAAGAATAAAATGAAGGGAGCAAACATTGGGTTAAAGATACCTGAGCCAAATGATCAATAATAGAGATTTTTCCAAAGTCTGGAGTGGTGGGATTTAGTAATAACATAATTTCAAGTCAGAGAATTTGTATTTCACAGGTTTTTCCAAAAAAGAATGAGTACTTCTTCAAAACTGTTTTCATATGTAACAAAAGATTCAGGAGTAGTGAGTATAAATCTTAATCCACAATCTTGACTACAAAAGAAATATCATTTTCTTTAAGTTAAGTTAAATCTGATTAAAACCTCTATCCGACATTTGATGGGAATTTAAGTAAACTTGGGGTTATCCCTTTCGCCACACCCCCATTGTAACATGGGATCCAGAATTGCCTGGTGCCAGGGGAGTAAGCAAAGGCCTTTCACTTGAGTTTATTATGATTGCTATAGCTTTGATAATTGCCTAAATGATAGAAACGCCAGAAGGCTGCCAGCTCTTCTATTCCCTCAACACATGGCCGAGTTTGAAGTCCAGAATCTTGGTTGGAGCTGGGAATTTCAGTGCCCTGTAATCACCCTTGAGAAAAAGGACCAACAAAGACCCAGTCACACCTTGTAAAGCATTCAGATACAAGAAAAACACCACTTGGTATATGAAAAAACAGCAAACATCAAACACAAATAAATAATACATTGGTGCATTATTCCTGCATCAAAATTTTTGTCTACTATTTTCGCTTGAGGCCCAGAATTATTTTTCAGTTTGCATTTGAAATGACTTTAGATTTATCAAAGAAAGTAAAGAATAGAGTTTCTACATTCCCTTCTCTCAGCATTCCCTAATGATAACATATGTAACCAATGATCAAAATCAAAATTAACATTACACTATTATTAATTAAAATACAGACCTTACTCAAATTTTACCAGGTGTTCCACTAGTGACCTTTTTCTCTTCCAGTATTTGATTCCAAATTCTACATTGCATTTAGTTATTCTGTCTGCTTAGTCTCTTCTTATCTGTGAGCATTCCTCAGTTTTTCACTGTCTTTCGGGACTTTTATACTATTGAAGAGTATTGGTCAGTTAATTTATAGAATATTTCTGACTTGGTTTTGTCTGATTTTTTATAGGATTATGCATGTTTGGAAACAAGGCTGCAGAAGTGATTTTGTTCCTTTCTCAATGTACATCAGAGGAACATGACATCAGTCTTATTAGCGATATTACTAGTGATTACTTAGCTAAAGATCTATCTGTAGGTCTTGGGTTTCACCACTCTTCCAATTTGTAATCAATAAGTAACTTGGTAAAGATATTTCAGGTCATGCAAGTATCCAATTTCTCCTCAAACATTTACTCACAAATTTTAGCAACCATTGGTGGTCATGCCTACAATAATTATTATGCTACTTGCTCAATGGTAATTTTGAATTCCTTCCCTCATTCCTTCTACATTTATTAATTGAAATTCAATAAGAAAAAATAATTCTTTTTCTCTTTTATTTATGTATTTAATTGTTTATATCAGCCCAAAGTCATAGATTTTTACATTATTCTCTGAGTTATAATCCAATAATATCAAGGACTCAAGAGTTTTCACCTCTAATAATACTTAGTTCTTTTTCAAGTTCCACAGATTTATTTTTCTACCTTAACTCTATTTGTCTCTCTGGCTCACTGTAACATGTCTGTTTATTCTTCTTTTATAGTTTTCTTTTTATTTTCCATCTAACCAAAGGAAAATCACCAAATTCCTCCTTTTAAAAATTCTGTCTCCAATACTCTGTCATTTTTTTTTTACTTAAATATTTACCTTTTCTTATTTATTTTGTCCCCCCTTATCTCCTTTACATAAAGTAAATAGAAATAAAAGAGATAAGTGGCGACAAAATAAATAGGGGAGGTAAGAAAAGGTAAATGTTTAAGAAAACTATGAAAGAAGAATAAACAGACATGTTACAGTGAGCCAGAGAGACAAATAGAG